>NW_024432354.1:0-4631 GCF_017639785.1 Mesocricetus auratus
GCTTTCCTGAGACCACCAGGACTGTTCTGCAGATCTAAAACCAATGACTCACTCACTGTCATCTGGGCTGTGTACCACATGGGTGCCACAAGTTTCTCTGCCCTTCTGTCCTAGTTCAGTGAGTCACTGTGTTTTCAGCTACAATATATACATTCTTCATTAAAAATTCTTTAGGCTCTATAAACCTACGCAATTTGTATATACTCCATTTCCTTCCTCAGCCTACCCCAGTTGCTTAACCCTCATGGTTCCTTAAACACAGCGAGCACATGCCTGCCCCAGGGCCTTTACACTTGCTATCTCTTTTGCCTGGGGTGTCTCTCCATGAGCAATCAAACTGCCTTGCTTGAACAGCTTCTTAAGTTTCAAACTTTGAGTCAATCCCATCCCTCCTAACAATCTTTCCTACTTTGTGTCCTCCCCAATGCATCATTTAATGTTCATACTTCAATGACTATTTTGTCTGAACATGTGTTCAGACTCCGTGTACAACTTAAATGGGAATTACTGGGTCACTGGTCAGACATCGTTAGTTTTGAATACAGGCCATGTTTCACACAATCAGGTCTGGTCTCCAGTGCTAGCTCAGGGCCAAGAATACAACTGGAATGTCACCGTGTTCTCCAGATGGCTTGAAGAGGGCAGAATCTGGAGGTTATATGATGGAAGAACACACACACACACACACACACACACACACACACACACACACACACACAAACTATGTGCCAGGAACCTCAACTGAAATACTTGTTAATTCGTGGTCTCAATATGCATCCAAGCTAGCCTCAACCTGCTGAGATCTGGTGTGAAAAATTGTGTGCTAGCACGCAGTTAAAGAAAACTTGAACTAGCTCTTATCTATGATGTTCTGTCAGCAATTCCCATTTCTATAGTTCCCATTGCTATAGTGAACACCTGAGGTGAAGGGCTGTCAAAAGATAAAAGGTTTACCATGTTTGGAGCTCATTAGGTTAATTCCATGACTGGTTCTTGGCTGTGGTAAATATGGCACATCACTGAGAGAACTAGTCATGAAGGAAGCCTATGTACCTCAGGGACTGAAGGAAAGACAGAGGGGAAGGGTGTGGTCCCTCTGCCCTCTTTAAGCTCCATTTCCCACTGTGTCACCTCTTCTAAGTGCTACCACCACCTGTTACAGCCAAACAGGATCAGGCCTTTAACAATGAGACATTCCAGATATGAGTACCCCAGTGTTAAATTCAATACGTTATCCCCAAAGACTCCCTAGACCAAAGCACCATGGGTCCTTAAGGACATATCTAAGTTTACTCAGATGAAAATAAAATTTTGGCGACAGACAGGACACAGAATAGGGTGCCCATGTGCTAGAAGCTATTCAACATGACAGCCGAGACAAGTACAAACCTACAGGGGAGTCATCAGGGCAGTTACTCCAGATTCGAAAGTGGAGGACAGACAAAAGCAGGCCAACCTGAGGTGGCACTGAGCTGTGGAACTCAGTGTTTTGCCAGCACACAAAAGCGCAGGGGTTCAATTTGACTGAACAATTAATACTTCCAGTTTTCTTTCCCAACTGAGTAAACTGCTAAAAACCCACCATAAGCCTAGAAGAAAACATGGCTTTCCTCTGAGGCAAAATTTTGAGCCAAGGGTTTAGAGAGATGGCTGACTAGTTAAGAGCACTTGCTCATGCAGAATACCTGGGTTTGATTCCCAGAATGTACATGGTAGATTACAAACATCTGTAACTCCAGTTCTAGGATATCCAGTACCCTCTTCTGACTCCTGTGGGCACCCGGCCCCCACATAGAGCACCTACATACAGGTAAACATGCACATGCACAAAATAGAAATAAATAAATCTAAAAATTGGGCCAATATCTTCTAACTCAAAATACAGTCTTTGTGTGTGTTTGTTTAGAAAGGAGTTGGCTTAGGAGTAGTTGTGGTTGCCTACTGGTCTGGATATATATATCTTTCACCATCCCTTCTTAAAATTATGAGGCTCAGGCCTAGGCATAATGATGAAGGTACAACCCTAGTACTCTAAGTATGATGGTGACAGGGGCTTTGGGGCTTAGAGAAGGTCCATTTGTCCCACAAAAGAGCAACCCAAGGAAACTTTCTGGAGGATGACTTCCTGATGATAACATTGCAGAGTATGGAGATGGGACTGCCTAGGCATGGCAGGCCTTAAGTGCAGAATGTTGCTAGGAGTAACTAGCTTAAGAAGGTTCTATGTGAGGCTAGTTAGGGCGCAAAGTTTGTTTTTTGCCTTGAACTCACCAAGATCCACTGATCAGACACGGATAGAACCCTAAACCACAAGATGTCAAAGACACAAAAAAAGCCGATCTACCAGCTGAGAATTTGTCTTCCCCCAAGGCTGAGCAGGATGGGGCTGAGTAAATGCTAGCTTACCATATCTACCATCATCCAGTTTGGTCATTCAACATGAAAAAATCAATGTGGAATTCCAGCAATAAGAAATGAACAAAGATTGGAGCTGAAGATCTTAAGTGCTTGCTTTTTGCTCATTGACCATTTACACTAGAACTATCTGCCTTATCTATGCAGCATGGGGTTTATTATTTTTACCTAAAGATGTCTCTTTTTGGTAATGACAAACGTGTTTTTTTAAAGGTCTAGTTTTTCTCAATACACCTTTAATGCTTTTTAAATTGTTTCATATCTGGTCAAGTTCAGATTTTTTATTACTTTAATTTTTAAATAGTTTGCTCCACCTGTCAATCCCAGTTTCCTCTCCCTCCTCTCCTCCCGCACCACCCCTACCATCCCTGCCAGCCTCTCCCCCATTCCCACTTCCTTCCACATAGGGAATATCCAGAGTAGCCATTTCACTCAGGACAGGGGCCAGGCCCTCCTCTAAGAGTCCAGGCTGAGAGAGCAAACCTCTTTGTGCTATGGACACATGAAGTTTGTTTGTATGCCAGGGATAAACACTGATCTGCTGCCCATGGCCCCATAGGTTGCCCAGGCCTCCTCACTGACTCTCACACTGAGGGGGCTTGGATCAGACCCATTTTGCTTCTCTTTATAAAATTAAGGCACTGTTTCTTTACATGATAAAATTGTATACTCTTATTATAGCAACCTCAGAAAGAGACTCAGCTGCTCCTACTATCCCAAAATAGCAAAATTGCTTCTTAGTGTATGTCCTTCCTATATTTTCTCTCTGTCAGTCCATTTTTAGATCTATTTCCCTAGTTGACATTTTTACATGCATCAATCTATATAACTTTATGTGTATTTTTCCATTACAGTTAATTATAAATAGCTCATGTACAGATATGATGATCGATACTGTGTGACTTTGACCAATCTCACACTGATGATTATGGTGTTGGTGGTGACAATGACAGCAATAATGCTAGTAGTGATGGTGATGATGACAATGGAAATGGTGGTGATAATGGATCTTGTGATTAGGATGGTGTTGACAGTGGGGCAATGATGATGGTGATGGTGGTGATGATGATGGTGATGAGTGGTGGTTGATGATGACAGTGATAATGGTGGTGATGATGTTAAGATGATAGTGGGGGTGATGATGACAGAATGAGAATAGCATGTAAGTTGCCTTCTAGGAACAGTGTTATGTCTGATAGCCAGTCATTATCCTCAGACATGGAATGAATTGTTTCAGTAAGTTCACCAATCTGATGGTCCAGTCTTTGAGTTCTATTAATTGAGTCATCAGACTTGGAATGAGTTGTTTCTGACAGCATGATAATGTCCTCCTGAATGGATTCTATTTTGGCCATGAGGGCAGTAGATTTAAGTTCTAAGTTATCTACTTTGTTAGACATTTACCCGTTGACCTCAAGATTTTTTAATTTTTGTCTCTAATTTCTCAATAGTTTGCACAATTTCACTGCTTTCAGTCCTATTATCAAGACCTCTCTTCCAGGATGTTACATGGATTATGAAGTTAATCATTAGATTAAGACATAAAAAAGTTTGGAACATGTTATAATCCTCTCCCAGGATGTCATTCATGTAATAAGCAATGAGATCCCTAATGTTCTGCATTGTAAGATTATCTGTCATGGTATAGAAAAGGTAATCTTATCAACATCTTAAACTACCAGAATGTAAAATTTACCACAAATTATCTTGTGTTGAGGAAAGGATTTTACCTGCAGTAACTATGCTTGGCCATCAGGAGGCAGAGGTCCACCAAGAAACACAGCTCCTCCACTGGTGCTCTGTATTTTGCCAGTGAAATCTGAAAAATCCTAAGAAGCTTTTACAGAAATTTAGCCAGGAGGATTATGTTAAAAGGAAGCGAAAATGGCCCTGCGCAGATTGCAGGAACCTGTAGGTATGGAGTCCTGCGGAACATTACAGACAGGAAGGAAAGTGAACACCGCACTGCATGGCTTTCAGGAATTCTCCTTTCAGAAACCACTGAGAGAGGTGAGGCTTGTAGTCAGGGAAGCTATGGTGTTTGGCAGCTGTTCACAGCCACATGGTATAAAATACTGTGGTGCTCTTCCTGGCCACTTTAGAGGAACACGGGAAACAGTCACCCAAGTGCTTTGCCTAAAAGATATTAATACTCTAAACATACACCGGTAAGTTCAGCTCTTATCTTCTAGTTCACTGATTCTAGGTCTTCAGTT
>NW_024432355.1:0-36529 GCF_017639785.1 Mesocricetus auratus
ATATCTTTTGTCAATTTAAGTGAGTCGTCTGCTCTAATAATGTTTTCTCTGATTAACAACAAAAACAAAGTTTTATTGCTTGTGTTTCTTAGTATCACCTGAATCTGCAGCTCCTTATTTTCACTTTTTCTGTTGCACCCAGGATCTGAAGTTACTACTTTGTACCCAGAACCTCAATATATTCTGTATATTATTTCTCTGAGAAGAGGCTGCTATTCTAGATGAAGCTCTTAATTTAGCATTAAGCCTTTGATTAGTCATGTTAGATTATATCTGGAATCCTTTTGATGTCTATAATAAGTTTGTAATATATGCCATTTTGGTATCCTGAACTACGTTTGGCAATTCTAAATGTCTGCTTTGATGTTCATGACTCTTGCATTTCCACTCAAGTAGCTAAGGATTTTCCATCCTCCACTCCCAGTCATTTGTCCGTCAGTGATCCCTTTCTCTCCAACTGTCACTTCAGTTTGCTGTGTATAGGGCTTATGGTTGTTGACAGCACAAAGTGCCGACATAAAAAACCATGGAGAACTCTTACAATAGTGACTTAACAGCACAAAGGAAACTTGTAAAACAGAGAGAAGTAAGCTCATCCAGGAGGAGTAGACACCAGGAAATAATAAAATCAATGGCTAAAATCAATAAAATAGGAACAAGGAAAACACTGCAAAGAATTATTAAAACAATCAATTATCACAATCTGTGATTTCGTGATCTACTATAGAGGTACAGTAATGGAAACACCTTGGTACTGGCATAAAATTTGGCATGAAGTAAAATGGAATGAAATTGAATTCCCTGTTATTAACCAGACACCTATGAACACCTGACAATGATGGCCAATTTATAAAATGGAAAACAGAAAACATCTTCAACAATGTTGCCATAACTGAATGCTGACATGTAGAAGAATGCAAATGTTTCCAGAAGAACAAAACTTAAGTCCAAGTGGATCAAGAACCTATTAGCAAAGAAATTGGTAAGTAGCCTTGAAAGCATTGGAACAGGAAACTACAATTTAGACCTAACAGCCGCTATCAACACTCTTCAAAAATCAATAAATGGTACCTCCTGAAACTGAAAAGCTTCTTCAAGACAAAATATGGTCATTAAACAAAATGGTAGCCAATAGAATGGGAAAATATCTTCACCAAACCCACAATTGAGAGAGGGCTCATATCCAAAGAGTATAGAGAACATAAGGAACTAGAAAAAGTACCAAATAAGATGTTAGACGATGGGATTTTAACTGGAGTAGGATCAAGGACAAGACACTTCACTGTATGGCTAGGTTGAGAGAGAATTCCTCTTTGTGGAGTGGGCTGCCAATGTCCATTCATGTACAAGGGAAAAATACTGATCCATTGGGGAGTAGAAAGGTCATAGGAAAGAGGTTAGTAGAGAGCAGGTGAGGAAGGGACAGAAGGGAACTAGAACTGATATGTAAATCAAGTTTGTTTCTAATTTAACTTAAAAAAGGGAAAAGTCTAGAAAAAAAGATGAGGTACAGATATAAGCAGAGAATTCTGAGGAGAAGAAACTAAAATGGCTCAAAGCCTTTTAAAGTAGTGCTCAAAATCTTCAGTCCTCAGAGAAGCACAAGTCAAAATGAGTCTGAGATATCTATTAGCCTATCAGAATAGATAACAACAAAATAATTGATAACAACTTATGTTAGAGAGGATGTACAGAAGGTGAAACCTCCTCCATTTCTGGTTGAAGTGTAAACTTGTACCACAACTTTGGAAATCAACATATAGTTGCTTAGAAAATTGGGAAGCAATCTAAATCTCAACACCCAGCAATGCCAGTATAGGGCATATACCCCATTGGTGTACATACATCCTGCAAAGACATTTGCTTAACTGTCTTCAGAGCAACATTATTTCTCATGACTAGAACCTGGAAACAACCTACAGGATCTTCACCTGAAGAATGCATAAAAATAATATGATACTTTTATACAATAGAGTATTCCTCAGTGGGCAAAACAATGAAATTTGCAGGCAAATGGAAAGAACTAGAATAAACCATCATAATTTTGAAACTCAGACACAGAAACAGAAACAAGGTATGTATTCACTCATTAGTTCACATAGTTGTAAAACAAAGCATAACCAGGCTACCAACCACAACTTCAGGGATTTGGTAAAAAGGGACACTCTAAAAGGGAAACTCATGGGGAGTTCCAGAAAGAAAAACTGTTAAGATCTTCTGAGACAACTGGAAGGAGTGTCTGAAGGAAGAGGATTGAGTATAGGAAAATGAGGGATGAAGAAGACCAAGTTTGTGAAATAGTAGAGTGGCAGAATAATGAGAGGTACCTTGATAGAGAGAGCCATTAAGGGGATATGGAGAAACTTGGTGATAGAGAATTTCTGAGGAATATTACTACAGCTAAGACTCCTAGCCAGAGTGGTGAGCTGATCTGAATGGGCCATTCCCTTTAAACAGCTTAGACACTACCCTAATTGTCATCATAGAAAGCACATCTAGTAAGTGATGGAAGCAGATGCAGTGATCTACTGCCAAGCACTGATCTGTACTCTGTTGGGGCAATTTGAACAAGAGGAGGGATCAAGAGCATCATGGTGGAGTTAGTGAGTACTCAGGGACTCTGACCTGCAACAGGGGAACCTGATTCAGACTGAACTAGACCCCATTAATGTGGGTAAAAATTAAGTGGTTGGTCTTTTGGAGAGAGCAGCCTTTCATGGGAGCAATAACTATCTTGGAATATAAACTGGCATTTGGAGTTCATTCTCTATTGTGAGATGCCTTAATCAGCCTTGATGCTTGGGAGAGTGGATGGGCCTAGTCTTTATTTGGTATGCCAGACTTTGTTAATTCCCCAAGGAAGGCCTTATGAACATGGAGGAGTCAGTGGAGGTGGGAAGGAGTAGGTGGGGGGGATGACGGAAAAGGAGGAATTGGGTTTGGTATGTAAAATGAAAATTACAATTTTATATTAAAAGAGGAAGGCAGAGGGAGTATTATTCTCTAGTCCCACTCAAACCAATCCTACATGATGTAAACATGTCTCAAATGAAAAGAAGTCAATCAAAAACAACTAACCATCCAGTAAACAAACTATACCAACTAAAATCAAAATTAAATGGTCTAAAGCAATGAGACTTGATTTCAACAATGACATTTAGAAAGGTTTGTATGACTGTTTGAAAAATTTCACCACTTGTCCATTTCTGGAATTTACTGATGATTATAGAAACCTAGACATTGAAAGAAGTTCTGATGAAATTACATCAACATGAAAACTTTTAAGTTTTAATAACCATAATTGCAGGACCATTATACATCATAGCATTTCTTATTAGTGAGTCAGTATTCAATATGGATTTCATGACCTCATTTCATCATCAGAAATCATGCTCTACCATCATGACACTTTTGTTTTCTATGCAGGGTATCTTATTACATGTAGTAGACATTTTAGAAAACCATTAAACCACTAGGACACAAGTGCTGAGATCATAGGATCGTGCTAACAGCCAGAATTTTAAATGTCTGATGAGATTCCAACTCAGTTCCCATGGTTCACATGTAAGCACCTCCATGAAGGAGCCATCTTCAAATCCCAGGGTATCTCCTCTAAACCGCCAAGGGATTGTGTCAAGTGTTTCTTCCAGACTATCTACCATCATGTAAATCAATGAAATAAAATTATGAAAATCATGCAATCCATAGGCTCCTTTACATTTTATTCTCCTAAATTTAAAACAGTAGACGTAGGAGAAAGCCGTGTGCCGCCATTAGCCATGTGACTTACTAGAGGTGCATACAGATGAGGTAATGAAAGAGCGGTTTACCACACCGCAAACCACAGCAACTTTAGGCATGACTAAAGACGTATATGGACGGACGTAAAGACGTATAAGAATTTTGGGCATGGCTAGGGTGTTACGGGGGAAGGTATAAAAGACTGAGCAATGGAAGTCTTGCTCTTTTTTTCCAGCTTTCGGCTTCCAGTTTGGTGGTGGAAAACTACTCGGCTCATCTGGGTTACTTTTTTGGTATCTTCTGAGTAATTTGTACAATAAATACTTAGTTTTACTTTCAGTAAGTGTGCTGTTTACCATTACAGCATCAAGTAGATAAACTCCACTCTAAATAGTTTTGTTGTTAATATAGCCTCACACATAAAAGAACTACAACTTCCTTGTTTTTTACACATACAAATGAGTGTGTTGATTCCTAACTTATCAAACTCTCACCACAGGTACTTACGATCTCAGGAGGCTTCAAGCACTCATCTGTCATTTCCTCCATGAATCTCACCATGTTTTTCCCACTTCTGTTTCAAGGCTGTCTTGTCCTTGCAATGCCCAGTTTTAAGAAACTGCTCCATGACCAATTGCGAAATGATCTGCTCCTTGCTAGTGCCTTTCTGGCTGCAACCAGGAGGTGAACATCTTCCAGATGTTTTGTAACTCCTGCTTTGCACAGGAGTCATTGTTATTTGGTGGGATGTTTAGCCAAGAAACTGGGGAGTCAGAGATGTCATCATCCAACTGCACAGCAGAATACTGGGTTGAGATGAGCTCCATGTTATGTAATATGTGGTGATTTTCTGAAGGCTGGGTCTTAAATGTTTCTCTGTGTTGGGAAGACATTCTGCTGAGAATCTTCAGAAAGATTCAGGTATGGCAGTCTGCTATATCTCTTGTGATATGAAGACCTGGAAAAGCAATTTGTGTATTATTAGAGCTAGAAATTACAAGGATATATAACTAAAGCAACGATCATGACACAGTCTTTTCATAAATGACTCTTGTTTAAGTTAGGGTTTACTATTTCTATGATAAGCCAAACCATAACTATGGCACTCTTTTTTTTTTTTTTTTTTGGTTTTTACGAGCTATGGTACTCTTATAAAGGAAACATTTCACTGTGGTGCTCAGTTACATTTCACAGATTCTGTCCCAATTGGAAGGGAGAATTGAATCTTTAAGACAGAGGTGGCATTGGAGATGAACATGCTGGATTGTTTTGTGTTACTCTCAGGAAATTTTTTATTTAAACCAATATTCTCTCATTTTACACAGCAATCCCATTTCCTAATTCCTCACCTCCAATAGTGCCCTTAATTCCACACAATAACAGTGTCCAAAACCACTGCCCATGGAGAGTCAAAGAAGTCTGTCACACCTGGGGCCTCTGGTAGTCTGATCAGGATATTTCCATAGTGCTTGAAATTGCTTTTTTGGAGTCTCAAAGATACTGCTACATCTTGCAGGCAATTGGAAAAAAAACTGATTCCTAAGTATATGAAATTTCAATGTTCATCACCAAACTTACAGAATTCCTCCCAAAGTGTCAGATTAAGGGTGTCCCCAGCAGCCTCAAGGTCTGGATTCAAGGTGTGTGTCATCCAGTCATCTATAACAAGGACATGCCACCTAATAGTGCTACTCCCTAAGATCTTATAGAGCCCATATACACTAAAGCTATTAGAGCTCCATCATTTGTTTACACTAAATATATAATCATAGTCCTAAAGAATTTACTCTAGGAAGGTTGACAGGGGTGGGTAGAATAGGGGGAAGAAGGAATCATAGGTTAGAAGACAGATCAGGCACCATTGTGACCTCTAGTGATCTAAACGGATGACAGCAATTGGTAAGCTAAGCAATAGTGTAGAGACCACCTCGAATGCCCATTCCTGATAGTGAACTTGATGTCTATAACCATCCTGGAGCCTTCATCCAGTGACTGATGGAAGCAGAGGCAAACACCCACAGTTAAATACTGAACAGAACCCAAGGAACCCAGCGACAGGAAGAGAGGAGTCGATGAGCAAATTGGCAATGAATGGGCTGGCAAAACCAGCAGAGACAGCTGATCCGAACAGGGAAGAGCTATTGGACCCCAGACCAACAGCTGCGAGGCCAGCATCGGACTGATCCAGACCCCCTGAATGTGAGAGTCAATGATGAGGCCTGGGCTACCTATGGGGTCCTGAGCAGTGGATCAGTGTTTATTCCTGGAATACTAACAGGCATTTTGTTTCCATAACACAAAGAGGATTGCTCTCTCTGCCTGGACTCTTAGGGAAGCTCCAGGACCCTACCCTGAGTTAAATGATAGACTCTAGATATCCCCTATGCAGAAGGAATTGGCAATAGTGTGGGAGGATGTGGGGGATGGTGGGAGGGTGCAGAAGGAGGGAGGGAGAGGGAACTGGATTGACATGTAAAACAAGCTATTTAAAATTAAAATAAAGAAAGAAGGCAAGCAACTGAGAAGGCACCAGTGTGGACCCCTGGCCTCTAGACCCTCACATGTGGGCATGCACACACACAAGCACATATATGCACCACATACAGACTAATCCTTTCAGAGTCACATGCCTGTGCTCACTTCAGGTCCTCACACATGTACACTTCCAATCTCACAGTCATATGTAAGACACCTGAAAATCTTTCAAAACGCTGGGCTTGAAGAAAGATTAGCTGGGGGAGGGGGAGTCAAATAGCTTCCCGAGTTCAGGAATCTCATCTCCGTCTTTCCTGTGAGATCCTACAAATGGTGTTTGGGAAACACTTGAAATAAAACTAGAGGAATGTGAAAAAAACAAAGAATTTACTCTAGAGACCAGAACCATATGAAAATGTGATTGCAAGAACACTTGACCCAACAGGATGAAAAATCTGGTTTCAGTGTGGGAAGGTCTCAAACTACAAGGTGTGAGGTAGATCAGGGCTATCTGTTCACCGATTCTAAGTTGGGAAGTTACTGCTACTGAACATCAAATTTTAAGTTTTCCCCTTATCTCCAATTCTAAGGTGCCACAGTGTAAGACATTTATAAGAAAATCACTAAAGTGAATGTCCAATGCCCAGGCATTGGTGGCATACACCTTTAATCCCTGCACTCTAGTGGGAGGAGTCATGATGATCCCTGTGCTTCCCAGGCCAAATTGGTCTGTACAGCAAATTCCAGGATAGGCGCCAAAGCAACACAGAGAAAATTCATCTCAAAATTCACAAATCAGGAATGAGAAGACAGTTTAAATTCATAGAGTAGAAAAGACATGATCATAAAAGAAAACAGTACATTCTTTTTTATTTTTAAATTTAAATTTAAATTAGAAACAAGGTTGCATCATATGTCAATTCCAGGTCCCTCTCACTTTCCCTCCCCTTCTCCCATGCCCTCACACTAACCCCCCCACAACACCCTCTCATTTCCCCAGGGAGGGTGATGCCCTTCATGGGGTGTCCATAGTCTGTCATTTCATCCATGGCAGGGACTAGACCCACCCCTAAGACTTCAGGTTGAGTTTGCACCTCTCATTATTGGATGGGAGTCCAATGTCCATTTGTATACCCAGAATACATACTGATCTACTACCCAAGGCTCAATAGATTACCTAGGCCTCCTTACTGACACCCACATTCAAGGGGTCTTGACCAGTCCCATAAAACGGCACATTCTTATCATTCAGCATTTCAAAGGTGAAAGCAGTAATCAGAAAGTTTTTCCAGCTGTGTAGTGATGTCACAGAATTTAACCTGAGAAATCAGGAGGCAGAGGTAAGTGTATCTCTAGATAGACTGGTCTTCCAATCTAGTGATCTAGTTCCAAGACAACCAGAGATGTTACACAGTAAAGCCTGTCTCCAATATCAAAACCCAAACAAATAAATGAAAACAAACAAATTAAAAGAATGGCTGCCCAATGACCACACCATTTCTTTGAGATCTCCTTGTATTTGTGACTACAACTTACAAAGGATGACAAAATACACATACTCAATGCATTATGAAAGCAAATGTTACTATTCTCCAAACTTACATTTGTCTAGGATGAATTTCAAGGTAATTCCAGGAAGCACTAGAATCTGGTGTGTCTCCTAGACAATCATCTGCCCCAACTGAGGCTCTCTTCAAGTTGACTTCCTTTTATACTGGCTGTCTTCAGAGTCAATCTTCCATGTTAATGATTTGAGAATAAGATTGTACCACACCTTCTGAATCAGGGTGTGGCAGACTTCCTGTTAATCCCTAAGTAGATCAGGAGAGTATTCAGTGCCAAGACAATCTAGTAGCCTAGTAAAAACCAGGTCTGCCTGTTGTAAGTGAATAATTAGTGCCTAACTAGACAGAAAAATAAGCTCTCAAGCTAGGTAGATGGGGAAAGACACATTCCCCTCTGCTTGAATTTTCACATGGAATCCTACCTCAGCCCCAGCTCCACATAGTAGGAAAGAACTCCAATTTTGCAAAAGGATTAGCCAAAATGTACAACAATTATGGAAACTCCTGAATAAAATGCATGTTTTATCTGAATTAATATTCATTCCTGTTGCTTATATTCTGTATTTTAGTAAGCTAAACCAACCTTGATGAGAGGAAATATTCTGATGAATATATTTGATTTCATTGAGAATAATAAACATCAAATATGCCACTGTGTGTCACTATTTTCTACCTGCATAAGAATTTCTGGATACACAATTCAAGGTAACATTTAGAAGGCTTCCTGAACATCTATGGCCATTAATGCCTGAACACACCTTTATTCCAAGCACAAGACTTTAATCCCAGTACAAGCTTTTAATCCTAGCACAACCCTTTAATCCCAGCACAAGCCTTTAATCACAGCACACAGTAAACATATGCAGATCCTCCTGGGATTTGGAGCTCACCCTGGACTACATATCAGTTGCTTTATATCTTAGGGTACAGAGACAGAATATATCTTAACACAGGCCCAAGCAGAACAAAAATTTGAATGCTTGAAATAGTGAGGTATTCCTGCAAACCCAGTAGTGAAGAGTAGAAGCCAAAAGAATAAAGTATAGGGACATCCACAATTGCTTGCAGAGTTTGGGAGAAGACTCAGTTGTCAGAAAACATGTTGTGAAAAAAAAGTTAAACCTAATCTGCAATAAAATATTTAAACAAAGGAAAAAGAAGAGAAACAAAACTTCCTTGTTTCATTTACTTCCTTTCGAGATTAGATTCTTCATGTAATGTATATCAAACATCATGTAATCCCTAAAGATATTACACACCCCTGTCTATACCAACAGAGATGAGTCTGTTTCAGCCTCTGATTTTTGTATTCTGTAATACAGAAAACTCCTGGTTGACTCCTGCCTTCTGTCTCATTCTAATACTCATGGTTCACTACATGAAGGATATAGATTTGGCCTCTCCTAACAATTTTGCCTTCCTTCTCACCCTGTCTGGGATCTCTGGGACTGCAGACTGAAGCCAGCTCAATGTGCCCCGTGAGGACCAAGCCAACAGAAGCCTGCTGAGAAAGCAGGTCTGCTCCTGCTGCCTCTCAGGGCATAGTGCAGAATGTAGAGGGCAGAGCTCCCACCCACCTAGAGAGCCAGTGACTCTGAAACTTCAGCTCCCAATATGAAAGAAGTCAGTGTATTAGACCTGCTTTCATTCACCAGAAGAGAACTTTGGAACTATACCCACCGGGAATGGAAGAGATGCCACCTGTATCCACTGAAAGAAGGGTTGGGAAGATGACAATATAAAAAAAATCAATGACAGAAAAGCCAATATGATGACACCAGATTCAAGGGACTCTACACAAACAAGAACTGAACATCAAAACATAGACAAAGCAAAAGAGAATTACCTTAAAACTTTCATGAAAATGACAGAGTCTCTAACAGAGGATATGAGAAAATCCTTTAAAGCAATGGTAGAAAAACAAACGAAAAATGCAAGAAATCAAAAAAATTTCTTAAAGAAAGCAAGGAAATCCAAGAAAAAAACAATAAAACAGATAATGTAAACACCTAAAATAGTTCAAGCCCTAAAACCTGAAATAGAGAGAATGAAGAAAACATAAACTAAGGGAATGCTGGAAATAGAAAAGCTGGTTATACAAACAGGAAATATACATGGAAGCATAACCAAAAGAATGCAAGAGATGGAAGATAGAATCTCTGGTGTATAAGATACACTAGAAGAAATAGATTCATGGATCACATTAAATCTCAAATGCAACAAATCCCTAACACAAAATATCAAGGAAATATGGGACATCATGAAAAGGCCAAACCTATGAATAATAGGTACAGAAGATGAAGATACTCAACTTAAATGTGCAGAAAACATATTCAACAAAATCATAGGAGAAAACTTTCCCAACAAGAAAGACATGCCAATGAAAGTATAAGAAGCTTATAGAACACCAAATAGAGTGGACCACACAAAGAAGTTCCCTCACCATATGATAGTGAAAACACAAAACATACAGTAGAAAGAAAGAATAATAAGAGCAGCAAAGGAAAAAGACCAAGTAACATACAAATACATACCAATCACAATTACAACTGACTTCATGTAAACTCTGAGAGCCAGAAGGTCCTGGATCGATGTACTTTGAACACTAACAGACCACGAATAACAACTCAGACTACTGTACCAGGAAAATTTTGAATAAATATAGATTGAGAAAACAAGTTATCCACGACAAAACCGTGTTTAAAACATCAATATCCACTAATATAGCACTTTAGAATATACTGGAAGGAAGCTCCAACCTAAGGAAGTTAACTACACTCAAAAAAACATAGGCAATAGATAATCCCACTTTATAAATCCAAAAGAAAAGCTGGAGTGTACTAACACATAATACCACCCCCACCAACAAATCTAAAGTTAACAAAAATTAACACTCAGTGGTCCTTAAATTTTCCTGAATATTTACAAGGTTAACAGAATAGATACAAAGACAGAATCCATCCTTCTGCTGCATACAAGGAACACACCTCAATTTCAGAGAGTTGTTACATCAGAGTACTTGATTGGGATAATTTTTTCCAATCAAATGGACCCAAGAAACGATCTGGTGTAGATATGCTAATAACTAACACATTAGACATCAAACTAAAATCAATCAAAAGAGATTAAGAAGGTCATTTCATATTCACCAAAAAAAAATCTAACAAGATGAGGTCTCTAATCTGAACATATATGCCCCAAAAGCTGAGGCCCCCATGTTCATAAAAGAAACATTACTAAATTCAAATCACATATAAAAACCCTCATCCCTTAAAGAAGGAGACTTCACGACCCTACTCTCACAAGACAGGACCACCAGACAGAAAATTCGCAATGAATCAAAATAACTAACAGAAGTTATGATCCAATTGGGATTAACACTCATGTATATAACATTCCATCCAAACACAAAAGATTGTACATTTTTCTCAGCACTACATGAGACCTTGTCTAACATCTACCACATATTTGGATATATACAAAACTTCAACATGTACAAAAAATTGGTGTAACCACCTATATGTTATCGGACCATTATGATTTAAAGTTAGAATTCAACAACACAAACTGCAGAAACCCTACAAACTCATGGAAACCAAACAACAAGCAATCACACCATGCCTGGGTCTAGGAATAAATAATAGGCTCCCAGCATTAAATTCGAATGAAGACACAACAAACCCCAACTTATGGAAAAGTTTGAAAGGAGTACTAAGAGGAATGTTCCTAGCACTAAGTGCCCAAATGAAGAAACTTGAAGCAAAGACACACTAGAGAATTAATAGCACACTTGAAATATGTAGAACAAAAAGAAGAAAACTCACCCCTGAGGAGTAGATGCCAGGAAATAATCAAATTGAGGGATGAAGCCAATAGAGAGTAGAAATAAAGAAAACAATACAAAGAATCAATGTAACAAATAGTTGTTTCTTCTAGAAAATCCCAACAAGGTAGGCAAAATATTACCCAAAAAACAAAAGGTTGAGAGAACATCCAAATTAACAAAATCAGAAAAGAGGAGCTTAACAACATACACTGTGGAATCCCAGAGAATCTTCAGGTCCTACTTTGAAAACCTGTACTCCACAATATTCAAAAATTTAAAGTAAATGGAAAATTTTCTGAATAAATGTAACTTACCAAAATTAAATCAAGAATAGATAAACAATTTAAGCATGCTTACAACCATCAATGAAATAGAAGTCATCAAAAGGCTCCCAACAAAAAAAATGCCCAGGGCCAGGTGGTTTCAATACAGAATTATATCAGAAATTCAAAGAAGAGTTAATACCAACATTCCTCAAATTGTTCCACATAACATAAAAATAAAGTTAATTGACAATCTTATTTTATGAGGCTATAATCACCTTGGTAACCAAACTGCATGGAACTACAAATGAGAAAGAGAACTACTGAGCAATCTCCCCAATGGATATTGATGCAAATGTACTCAATAAAATACTGGCAAATAGAATTCAAGAAACATCAGACAAATCATCTATCATGATCAAATAGGCTGCATCTCAAGGATGCAAGAATGGTTCAACATACAAAAATCTATCAATTTAATCCACCATATAAACAAACTGGAAAAGAAAACCATATTATCTTCTCATCAGACACTGAAAACACCTCTGACAATATCTAACACCCCTTCATGATAAAGGTCTTGGAGCTATCAGCAATAACTGGAAGATATCTAAACATAGTAAAACAATATACAGTAAACAACAGCCAAACTAAATGGAGAGAAATTCAACATGATTCCTCTAAAATCAGGAACAAGGCAAGGGTGTCTACTCTCTCCATGTCTTCAAAAATGGACCTCATGTTCTAGTTAGAGCAATAAGACAAGTAAAGGAGATCAACGGGATAAAAACTGGAAAAGAAGAAATCAAACTTTTACTACTTAGAGATGATATGATAGTTTACATAAATAACCCAAAAAATGTACCACACAACGCCTACATCTGATAAACACCTTTAGCATAGTGGAAAGTTACAAGATTAACTAAAAAAATCTGTATCCCTAATATATTCAAATGATAATTGGGCTGAGAATTAAATCAGAGCAACTTCACCCTTTACAATATAAGTGAAAGACTTGTATAGCAAGAATTTAAAGAAATAATAGATAGAGAAAAATGCAGAACATTTACACAATGGAATATTACTCATTGGAAAAAAATGGAATCTAGAAATTCTCATACAAATGGATGGCACTAGAAAAAACCATTCTGAGTGCAGTAACCCAAGCACAAAAAGACAATCATGGTATGTCCTTGCTCACATTTGTATTTAGACAAAGATAATAGGATTTCAAGCCTACTATACACCCCATCAGAGGAGCTAGGAAACAAAGAGGACCCTAAGAGAAACATATATGGTCTCTCTAAGTAGTGGAATGGGATAAGCTATTCTGAGCAAATTGGGAGCGTAGGGAGTGGGTAGAGTGATTTAGGAGAAAAAGAAGAGGAGAAGTAGAGGGGAGTGGATGAGGTGTGGGACAGTCATAAATAGGATTCACGCAGTAGAGACTCCTTACACCTGCTCCCTGTGTAACCATAGCTTCTGCCAGTCATCCACATACCACCAGCACAGGAGGAATTGCCACAAATCAGACTGGAGTAAGTACCTTCCTAAGCAAATGATAGCTGGGCTACATGCTTAGTGTCCTATCTGCACATGAAGGAACATGTAGCCTCTTAACAGCAAGTAGCCATTGATGATGTGACCTGTAAAATGTGGATTGCTCCAATGCTGCCACATTCCATTTTCATGTGCCTGCAAAGAAGATATGTCATTTATCTGTTCAATAACAAATTTCTAATGCCAAATATAGTGTATAATTTTTTTCCTGGTAAAGAACAAATAAATAAATGGAACTGGAATGTAAATGTCTCTTTTAGTATATTTTACATGTGAACATATTGTAAACAAGGAAGGATGCTAAATGCTTACATTACTTTGCGCTGAAGTGCTTTGTTCTCTTCTATCACAAAAGAAACCTTCCTGATTATTCAGAATATGTGAAAGATGATAAGAATGGAGGACATTCCTGCATAGATATAAATATGCAGAGTTTGAAACTCAGCTGGGGATACATGGTATAAAGCTCTTACTGGTTGGAAATGTACAGCAATTGCTTTGTGTGGCACTTCCTGTAAAACCATGATAGGTGTGGATTCTTTTTACATTCTTTTTTAAATTTAAACTAAAATCTTCAGAATGGCCCTAAAACTTTCTCAAAGAGCAAAATGAATCAGGAGTAGATGGAAAGAAGAAGAGGCATTGGGTGAAAGGGCTGGGAGGAGAGGAGATATGGAGGGAAATTTGGATTGGGCTGGTATAATAAATCAATTAATAATCAAATTAATAAATTAAAAGTGACATTATACTTTAATCGTTCTGAGTCAACCCTTGAACAATGATTCTCTACCTTAGGGCTGCACCCCATTGATACAATTCTTTATGCTGTAGTGTCACCCAAATATAAAATTATTTTTGTTGAATTATCATAACTGTAATTTAGATACATTTTAAATTACATGTAAATACCTTATATGCAAGATTTCTTATCTATGACAACTGTGTCAAGGTCAAGTGCCTCCCAGCCCCGAAGGAGCTGAAAACAACATTTAGAGAATCATTGCATTTTAATTTTGGTTAAACATGTATGCCAAAATGAGAATCATACACTAAATGTTTGATTTTACTTTGTGTGATTCTTACTGGTTTTGTTGTCTTTAGAAAAGTTCTCATGTAGGCAAGATTAGCATTGATCACACTGGGTAGCATAGAATGAATGAACTTCTGATCCGGCTGTCCACATACCATTTTCCTTTTTATGATAATTTCTGGATTTTATCGATGAAAAACATTTTCTATTGTCATTGACTTCTCATGTTGTGGGGCCTGCGTCCTTATAGCTATCACTACTCCATAAATTTCTAGGGGAACTTTGTTTAGAGCTATGAAGATTGAGATGGGAAAATAATGCAGCAGATGGGGTGACTCTTCTGAACATCCTTTAGTATCTGAAGTTTTTATGTTAAGGCAGAATCCTGTCTACTCATATGAGGTACAAGGCTGAACTTTAAGCAGAAAGCACCTGTGTCATGGAAGATGGCTGAGGGAATAATGCTCACAAATGCAAACCTAAGACTTGGATTTGAAACCACAACATGGTAGTGAAAGACCCCGGCCCAGCGCAAGCAGCTGAGGCTTATGGAAAATTCCTTTCCCCCACAGCTCAGCCGAATAGTCATTTTTTTGATCAGAAGGAAGCTCAGCTCAAGGTCTTTACAGCTGCATAGTCACTACTATCTCTGTCCAGATAGGGGCCCAGGTGTCTATGGTCTGCACAGCCAGCCCAGAAAGATTGGGCAGGCACAGAAACCTTTGTTCTTCAGATAGGGCCAAGGCCGAGAATTGAGTTCTGAGAGAAACCTTAATTGCCTCTCTGTCCAGATGAGAGAAACCTTAATTGCCTCTCTGTCCAGATGAGAGAAATCTCGTTCTGAGCCCCAGCCTCATTTAAATTACCCAATCAGGGTCCCGTAACTAGGCTTCTCGCTTCTGTACTGCGCTTTTTGCTATAAAAGAACCCCTGAGTCCCCAGCTCGGGGCTCTCAGTTCCCGAGACTGAGATGCCCCGGGTACCCGTGTATTATCAATAAAGCCTCTTGCTGTTGCATCCAAGCTCGTGGCCTCGGTGTTCCTTGGGTTCGGGTCTCCCTCCCGTGAAAGTCCCCCGCCTGGGGTCTTTCAGTAGAAGAAATCCCAGAGAATGGCAGGCCACTGTCATGAACACATGTAGAGAAGGATGCTGGAAACCAGAGAATATTTAGTTTCTGTGAGGTCAGACAAATTGGTGCATAGTGCCAATTTCCCATTGTAAAAATCAAGAAGTGACTAATAATTCCCATATTGTTCACTTTTGAATTTAAATTTAAACAAAGGCAAAACACAAAAGTTCAGAAATCACACACACACACAGACAGACAGACAGACACACACAGACAGAAAGACACACACACACACATACAAATATTAAAGAGGCGTTTACTTTCCAGTTCCATTTATTTATTTAATACATACCAGGCAAAAATTATGCAATAGTTTGGCATTTGAAACATGTTAGCAAACAGAAAAATAACACATCTTCTTTACAGGCACATGACAATGGAATTTGACAGCATTGAAGCAATCCAGAAGTTACATGTCACATCTTCAATATCTAGATGCTGTTAAGCTGGGTTACACTAAGCCTGAAACCCAGCTGTCCTCTGCCAAGCAAGGTTCAGCCTGATTTGTGGCAATTACTCCTGAGCCTGTCATGGATGACTGTCAGAGCCTTTGGTTTTACAGGGAACAGGTATAAGCCTTCTCTCCTATGTGAACCCTCTCATCTGCTAGCAGATTATTTTTATGGCTGAAAGGACTTCCACATGTACTACATGTTTTTCGTGTGTATGAAGGATTGCACTTTCAGGTATGAGTGATTAGAGAAGCCCTTTTGATACCTGGTACAGAAAAATCACCTCTTCTTCTTTTGTCTTCTGGTGGTCTAAAAGGCTAGAGGGATATTTGAAGGTTTGGGAAATTCCTCACAGTTGTATGTCTTAGATTCTCTGTGGAGTCCCTCTCAGTAACTCTCACATGTGGAGTTCATCTCATGAATCTGGCAGTCTTCAGTCTGCTCTTGCCTGGACATTTTCTCTGGTTCTACCTCCTCTATTGGAACATCTTCAGAAGAAGATGCCATCTGAGACTATCCATGGAACCTGGAGTTGACTTGACTTGATTTTCTGTAATCCTGAGAGATTTTATGAGAAATACCTCCCTCCTCAGGCTCAGGACCTTTATCACCTAGAATAATAAAAATGGAGTCTATATCGTTTCCAGGACTCTGACCACCACCATTTACTTTATTAAGTTTCAAGTGATTGTTGTAGCCATCTTCACTGTTATCATGTTTGAGAAAATAAGACAGTCTGTGAAAATGTTCCCAAGACAGCTTCCGCACCAAAAACCCCTCCTCTGTGGTACCTGACAATCACCGGGTCCCAACGAAAAAGGCTTGTAGGATTTGCAAGTGTGTTCTAGCAATCTCTTGTGTTGATGATGTTGCTGAATGCTGTTCTTTCAGAAGGTTGATGACTTCTTTTACGGATATGTTCTCAAAAAAGTGGGCTTCCTATCCCTGCATGGACACAGGAACCTGTAAACAGAGCCATATAATAGTTACCAGTGAATCTGCCATCCAAATGATTACATGGGATCATTGGTTATCTCATTTGTTAAATTCCATTTATAATGCTGTTACCCTGTTATTCACAATTTATGTTGCCTAAGTAACTACTCAGTATATATTCATTAGTGTTGCATCTCTGTTCCCAAGAAAAAAGTAAAGTTATGTTTTTATTTTTCTATAATGTCTGTCAAGAACATTGTCTCAGAAAAAGGGTGGGAGGTGTCCAGCACTTTTCTGAAGCACAACATAGAAAAGACATGCTAGACAGGAACCACATCTGTGAGCAGTGAGGTGTTTTATTTTGAAAATATATGATTTTTGAGAGACATAATGTGAGAGTTTCATCCTGGGCAGTAATTAAACTGTGGATGGACAAGTGAGGGCATTTTCCTGTCTCCTTTTTGTACATTTATTACTTTTGTGGTGTTTGATTGTTTTTGCAAATGAATTCCTTGTAGTCTAGTCTGTTCACATAGCCACTAATTAATTGTGAATTACTTAGTAATACAGTATGATAGCTTATCCCCTAAGATTGTGGTCTTATGTTAAAATGTGTTTAACCACAAGAGAAAAGACAGAACTCAAGATACTATCATATTCTAAAGAATCCTAGAAGATCAAAAACCAAAATTCCTGAAGTCTGTCTTTAAAATCCACATCCAAAAACATCTTCAGTGTTGAATCCTCAAGCTGAAAAGTTCTCCTGAGAGAATAAAAAGTGTCGTATGATAGGGAAAGAATTAAAAATGCTGCAAATGGATTAGCCAAAATGTACAACTGTGTTTTCATCTTCAGTAGAAAAAAGGTGCCTCATGAGGCCTGGCTTTGGTGACTGCTATCATTAGTGGGAAGAGGCAAGAGGATATCTCTGAGTGAAAGTCAGCCTGGTTTACAGAGGGAATTCCAGGACTAGAGCTGTTACCCAGAGAAGTCCTGTCTTGAAAAATTAAAAAATACTACTCCTAGTGCTACTAAAATAAAATATAAAGCCTGACTTCTCTGCATTGACATTCATTCTTGTTGATGATAATCTGGATTTTAATAAATTAAAGCAATGTTAGTCAGAAGAAGTATTCCTATGAAAATATTTGTTTGCATGAGAATAATAAACCTACCACTAACCTGGTGGGGTTGGCTCAAGCCTTTAATGCTATCACCAGCTAGGCAAGACTGAGGGATCTCAGTGAGTTCCAGGCCAGCCTGGTCCACAAAGTGTGATCCAGGACAGACAGGACTTTTACAGAGAGAAGCCCTGTTTGGAAAAAACAAAACAAAAACAAGAAACAATACAAACAAAACATACCAGTGTGTCAGTATTTACTTATTTTGTGTGTATTGCAGGGGTTACCATTCAAGCTAACCACAAATGCTTAGAAAAATCCAATGGGCTTTTATCACTTGCACACACGTTTAATCCCAACACTAAACTGAAAAACCTCAATACACCCTCCCTTTTTGAGAAAGTTGCCTCAGTGGAAAATTCCCCAAGGTCCCTTCCCCTGGACAGGGAACAAGGTCTAATTAAAAAGAACATCTGGTCCAGAGTGCTAACGCAGGAAACCGGCAGGCTGTTGAGATAAGTGTAAATCTGACCTTGTGGTTTCTCCAGGGGGAACAATCCCTATTGCTTGCCCAGATCTGCACCTGCAGTAGCTCCACTCCTTACAATACCCCTATTACTTTGCCTGCCAAAATTATGTATATAAAAAGAAAGCTGTCCTAGGGGCTGGGCGCATTCAGTTAGCCGAGCTCCTGAATCGCCCACAGATGCCTGTGTAAAAAATTAAACCTCTTGTGGTTGCATCCAACTGTATAGTTATTGAGCTCGGGACATCACCGGGGTATTCAGCCTGAAGCCCGCTTACTTCAGGTCTTTCAAAACAAACACAGCCTGGTGAATCTCTGAGTATGAGGCCAGCCTGGGTCACAGAAGCAGAAAGTCTTCAAAACATCACTGAACAGAAAAACAAACAGAAGTTTGCTTGAAGTGGTGAGTCCCCCATGCAATACCAGACTATGGAGCAGAAACACAAGACTGGAGTGTAAGGTCATCCACAATTGCTTTATGAGTTTGGGAGAAGACTAGGCTACAGGAAGACATGTTGCAACAACAAGAAATAAAGACAGAAAAAATAAGCAAAGAATAAGGTAAGGAAGTATTTACAATTTTGTGGGAATTACAGAGGTTACCATTCAGGCTAACCACAAATGCTTAGAAAAATCCAATGGGCTTTAATCCCTTGCACACACATTTAATCCCAATACAAACAAACAGGAAGACATGTTGCAACAACAAGAAATAAAGACAGAAAAAAGTAAGGTAAGGAAGGAAAAATAAGAAAGAACCACAACATATTTTCATTTTCGTCACACAGTTTTTATTCCTTCCCAGATCACAATGTTCACATCATGTCTATCATTCTGTATCCTTGCTGTTGTGAATAGGGTGGTAATGAACATAGTTCAGACTCTGACTGACTTCTGAGAACTGCTGAATACAATTTTAGATAAGTAGATCCAGAACTGGAAACTGTTTTCTGTGAATGAACTCCACATCTTATGGGGAAGAAGAGAAGAGAAGTTAATTACTAAAAGGTATTTTTGGATACAGGCTGGTCTATTTGCTACAATTTATATGTGAGGTGGATTTCACAAGGAAGTAGGGACTCAGGTCCACTAAATAGGCAAAGGAGGGGGTCTCTTAAACGGGTGAGTTAAATAATAGCAGATAGGAATTTATATTTGCCTGAGGATGGCTCACAGCATGCTCCCCTTGCTGACTTGTTTATTACTCTCTAGGTGGTCTCAGGGCATTTGATACTGCAGACATTCTTGCCTAGACAGCTCAGTGTGGGGCGATTTTTTTTTCCTATGTAAAACTCTTGGCTGGGGTTGGGGATGGTGCTTATGAGGTAGAGGCATAATGATCACTAGCTCAGCCTGAGATAGAGACATTTCCTCTTAAATATTAAAAAAATAAATTGTAGAGGTGTGTGTCTCTGTATGTCTGTGTGCGTGCATGCGTGTTTGTGTGTGTGGGGGTTCTGTGTATTATAACTGAAAACACTCACTCAAACAATGGAAACAAAATGAAAGTAAGACTAGCAGTGTAGAAGGACCAGAGGCACGGGGAGGCTGCACTGCAATTTGCATGCTGAACAAGAGTGACTCTTTCAACTGCCTGTCTAGAAAGCAGAACTTCAGGACCCCTTCCATGGAGCCTGAGGCAGCAACAAGAGAAGCCATTTCCCCATCAGTCAGGAAGAGAAACAGGCAGCTACAATCTCATCCCCAACTGGGGCCCTTACGAAAGACCCCGGAATTTCTGGTAAACACAAAACAAGGCTTCTTCAGCTCCTGCACAGGCTCCTGTTTCTCCAGATGGTATGTAACAGCCTCAAATGGATGGAGGGCTGAGGGTGGTGGAAAGCACTTCTGATGAGGCAGCTGATATTGACACGGGATACTTCAAATCCATCTGACCTTACACTGTGTATTGGGGTTAGCGACTGATTTTTAAGCACAGACCTAGGGCCTCTTATGTGGTAAGCACATGTATTCTACGGTATTCGTATCCCCTCCAGAACACATCAGAAGACAGAAAAAGCTGACTCACAGCTGAGCATTAAAGATCTTAGTAGAGTGTGTTCAAGCTGTTGCTCTTTTTTCTCACACCAGAACTCTAAAAACGAAATACTCTTTGTGCTATTGTGACAGAAAATAAAAAATAAGAACATATAGATTTAAATAAAGAGAAAAGAAAATCCCCCACAAATCGGGTAGTACAAGACATAAGTCGTCCCAAGTACACTTGTGCGAATGTTATATAATCCTGGGCCAGGTCTATATAGGGGACTCCAGAACAGTTAGGGTTACAAAGAGAGACACTGAATCAGATTAAAAAATGATAAACAGACTACTTTCCCCACTGAATCAAAGATGAATACTTTGTGGATTTTTTGTTGTTGTTGTTGTTGTTGTTTGTTTTTTGTTTTTTTATTTTTTTTTTGAGACATGGTTTCTCTGTATTCTTTTGGAGGCTGTCTTGGATCTTGCTCTGTAGACCAGGTTGGCTTCCAACTCACAGAGATTTGCCTGCCTCAGCTCCTGAGTGCTGGGATTATAGGTGTGTGCAACAAACAGCCAGCTTTCAAAGATGAATCCAATCTCAGTTCCAGCTCTTTATATCTGAAGATTACATGGAAAAAAACACATCCTAGCAAAGCATAGTAAGTCACTAGTGAAAGGGACAGTAGTACCACAGTGAGAGGTAATGTTAAGACTGAGTGGCATTCATGTCCCATAACTTCTGATCCTGTGTTCTCACATATAGCTCAATCCAAATTTGTTAATATTTCCTAATTCCAAAGATTTTTGCATCTCAAATGCTATGGTGAACAAGTTAAAATCCTTGGCAGGGGATTGAGATAGAGAGAAAGCATTTCCCAGGAGGTGTCTGAAGCACAGCACAGATAAGACAGAGACTGATCAGAGCTCATCTCTGTAGGAAGAGAGTGGCTTGTATTTTATTGGGGGGAAACATGATGTTTGGTAGATATGATATGAGAACTAGTCTGTGAATAAATAAAAATG
Organism: Mesocricetus auratus; assembly: GCF_017639785.1. Taxonomy (NCBI): domain Eukaryota; kingdom Metazoa; phylum Chordata; class Mammalia; order Rodentia; family Cricetidae; genus Mesocricetus; species Mesocricetus auratus. The sequence continues at coordinate 21,631 of NW_024432355.1, forward strand.
TTGTGGCCAAATAATGTGTGTGTGTGTGTGTGTGTGTGTGTGTGTGTGTGTGTGTGTGTGCTTGCTTGCTTGCTTTTGCAGAAGGGTGTCTTGTAGCATAGTCTGCTCACAAACTCACTAAGTATAGACCTGCACTACAATCCTATGGTTTCTATCTCCACTTTTCTGGGGTTCCATATTTGCCTCAGTATTTCAGAAATCATTGCTGCCCGGTGATGTAATGTGGCTTGTCGTTCACTTCTAGTACTTTTCTCCCACAACAATTGTTCTATGGAACTTTATAATGGGGGAATTTGATCAAACTCAAAATCTGAGGATTAGCCACAATAACTTCATGATTTCTGGGGACACAGGAAACCCTGAGCTCCTGCACAGCTCGGTGTACTCTTCTGGTTAGTCTCACCATCCTTACCATCAGATTATTGTCCCTGTTGAGTCATATATTTTTCCACTTTACGTATAATCTTTATTCTGTTTTATGGATGTAAAAACTAGGATCAAGTATTTACTGAGAACTCTGAGTTGATTTTTTACTTTAATCATCCCTTCTCTTTTTAATTTATAGCTTTTACACATCTAACAACTGTTTCAACAGACCTTAAAGTCACACAACAGATAATTGCCTGACAAAGTTGCATCTTTGTGAGGATCCTCACCAGAATGGCTTCACATCTCAGAGAAAAATTTCAAACTGAGTCATCAGTAAATGAGATTGAACTAGACAATCTAGAGATTATTCCAAACCAGGTTTCTCCTGTGCAGTGGGAAGAAGATATGTCTAACTCCCAAATTTCTCATCTCAAATTTCGCCCAAATGAGAATGGCTCCTATGCAAAGCAGGAGCTTCAAACTCTGTGGGAGATGTTCACGTCCTGGCTGCAGCCAGAAAAGCAGAGCAAGGAGCAGATGATTTCTCAACTGGTCTTGGAGCAATTTCTCAAAAATGGGTGCTGCAAGAACACGTTTGCTGTTAAAGAGAAGTGGGAATCAAGTGGCAGAAACATGGGGAGATTCATGGAGGGTCTGAATGATGAGTGCTTGAAGCCTCCTGTCATGGTGAGTACCTGGGGTGAGAGATGAATGAGTTGGGAGGAGACTGTCATTGCCTTTGGTAATAAATAAGAAGAAGTTGTTGTTAGTGATATTATTTAAATTTTACTTTTGTCATTTTATTCATTTATTTTTATTAGTGTAATTGTTCACTCATTACAAAGTTGTTGCAAAGAGTATATCCAGTGCTCTAAATAAAGCAGAAACAAGTGTATCAATTGCTTGACAGTCATATTAAATTTAATTTAAATTGAGATAGAGACTGAAGGGCTTACATTTGCACAGAGCCCTTGTGGCTTTAGATGAGATGTTGTGGGTATGTGCCCTGGCTCAGACACAAAGGTGCCCAAATTGTATGAATCTTGACAATTGAGCTGGAAATCTGGCTAAAAAGTTGACACCTAGAACTTGGCTATGATTCTTAGATGTGGGAGGAAGAAACAGGAATGAAGTGGATACTTGGCTTTTCAAGTTATTTATTCCATGTCAGAAGATACCTGTCTAAATTTCTGGTGTGTCACAATGGCATAGTAGGATTTCTTTCTTTTTCCCTCCCTCCCTCCCTACCTCCCTTTCACATTCCCTTCCTCTCCTTCCTTCCTCCTTCCTTCCTTCCTTCCTTCCTTCCTTCCTTCCTTCCCTCCTTCCTGTTTTTTTTTGTTTGTTTTTTATACACAGGATTTCCCAAACGCTATGGAGCTTGTCCTGGAACTATTTCTGTAGACCAGGCTGATGTTGAACTCAATCTGAGGCATGGTTTCATATTGTTGCCCTCATTGGCCCAGTATTGTGAAGTGCTGGATTGAAGGTGTCAATAACTAAACACTGCTATTTGTTTGAATTTATTACTCTGTAACCAGGTTCACGTTTGACAGTTTGTTTTATTCTTCAGTGTGTCACACCTGAACTTTGTTTTTAATTGAGAATTTTATGATTGTAACTGAATTCCAAGTAAACTGGAACTGATGCCCAAATGATGAGTCATGTTCCTAAGAGCAGAGACAAATGGCAGTTTGTGGAATTAATGTATATGTTAGTCTAATTAATACAGGCAATAGTTTTGTTAAATACTCAATAATAAATCAACAACAAACAACAATTTAAAGCTTTCTTTTTAAGAGCATCTTTGGTAAAGTATGGCTCTCTAGGGCTAGTAGTCAATGGGACAGACAACAAATTATACCTACTGCAAATGATGCCCAGTGAACACAGCAAAGTGAAATGACAGGTAGATAGTGAGAGAACACTGACAGAATAATGGGTGGAGATAGGGGATCAGAAAGCCTCAGAGATCTGAGAATGACAATGGTTAAGAACATGAGGCTCAAAGACAGAAATAGCAATTGCCAATCTGAGGCTAGGATGCCAAAATGGCAGGTACTCCAGAATTACAGTTGAGTTTCTGAGGATTCCAGATAGAAATTAACATTTACCTCTTGTTAATCCCACTGAACAAGAATAAAGATCATTACCCATAGGTTTGATTTTTTTGTCAAATTCAGCAAGCTTTATACTCTGTTACATGGGTCTACACCCCAGAAAATAGCTTTGAGAAAAATAACAGTAAATACAGAAGAGAGAGAGAAAGGGTGGGTTTCCATAGTTTAACAAACATTAAGACTAGGGGAAACCCAGGGGTTGGGGGACTTTTTGGCTTACATAGAAATTTGACAGAACTTTTCAAAATGATTTGCCAGAACATCTTCTCAGGAAGGAGGTCAGGATATGGCCACAGTATAGGCTGCAGAACATGCAAATTTTCAGGAAATGTGTCAAGACATACTTCAATTTAAATTTTACTGACAACAGCTATGAAGTTCTTTTTGACATTATAATTCCATGGTATCTAATCTTAAGATGGAATCAGGCCAGCCTATCATTGATCACAGGGTGGAGTCTAAAGCAGCAGCTCTGTTGGAGTAGCATTGCCATGAACCAGACAATGCCTGTGGATATCCCAAGGTTCCTGGGGGCAAGTGAATGATTGAAAAAGGGAGTTACAAATTGATGAGAAACTGTGAAATTCCAGGCATAGAGACATTTTTTTAAAAGAGACAAACTTTATCAGAACAGGCAGATAAATACAATCAAGGGAATAAGAGGATCTCCAGAAATGAGAGACCACGTAGGGAATTTTACACTTTCCTTGAGACACTCCCACTCTTTCTGATTGGTCCTAAGTTGCACTGTATTCTTTTACCCAAGACATTTATTTGGTATTATTTGAAATATGTTTTTTTGAGTTATAGGGTTGGGGAAAATCCCTGGAAAAATTATCACCTGTTCTTAAAGGGGCCATTCCCTGTTTGAAGTTTGGCCTAATTTCATCTGATCCTCCTTCAATGCACTGAACAGTTGAGGAAAATATTCTGACCAAAACTCTAGGAACATAATTTTGTTACTGCCCTAGAGACAGTGACTCAACACTTGCAAACACAGTGAGAATAGTGACTTCAGGGAACAGAACCTGTAGATGCCAAGATAACATCAATAGAAATGAGGGACACACATATGAGCTAACCCATAGTCCAGGGATTCCATGCAATCAACTGAGGGCAGGTTTTCTCTCATCCACAGATTCATTGTTAATGGTCATCTGGCTTTGTTTCCAGGTTCATGTCTCCATGCAGGGACAGGAAGCCCTCTTTCCTGAGAACATGTCCTTAAAAGAAGTCATCAAGCTTTTGAAAGAACAGCAATCATTAAAAACTGCAAAACAGCAGAATGTAACAACACCCTTGCAGTTCCCACAAGACAATTTATTGGCAACAGGTGAGCAGGGAAACTGGACAGATAATGGATTTTGTAAGATGATGTTCTTTGCTGGAAACAGTTTCATATACTCTTTTATTTCCACAGGTTATGAAAACAGTGAAGATGGCCAAAACATGTTCTTGAAAGGTCATGAAACAAACAGTGTTTTTAGTAGTCCTGAAAATGTGATGTACTCCCAACTCATTATTCAGACTGGGAAGTATCCTCAGCCTGAAGAGGCAGGTGTTTCTTATGGAGTTCCTCTGGATCTCAGCAGAGCAAGTGAAGGCAGCTCCCTGTACCAGGCAGAGTCCCTTAGGGCTCCTTCCTATGAACATATCACTATGGTTGTGCAGCCAGTGTATCTCTCCTGCACATACAAGTCTGAAGACACTGAAGATGGCCACTACATTAACTTGACCACAACTAATGTAAATTGTGGTGTTAGCAATCTCAAAAATCAGAGAGATTCCCTTCTCATAATTCAGAGAGGGCAGAATCCTGAGCCTGAACAGAGAGGTGTTTCTTACGGAGTTCTCGGGGATTCTGCAAGAGCAATTTGGGGCACATCCAGGTCCCAGGCAATGTCCCTAACAACCCATTCTTCTGGACATATATCTAGGGAGATACCAGGGTACCTCTCTAGGTCAGAGCAGCCCACCTCTGAACCTGTTCCTCTTTGGAAGTGTCATAAGGGAATTTTTATATGTGAGGGTCACCAAGAAAAACTCCAGAAGGAACTCAAGCCATACAAATGTGAGGAATGTCCCAGGACCTTCGGATATCCCTGTAACCTCTCAGTCCACCAGAAAAGTCACAGGGTGGAGAAGTCATTCTTCTCTACCCATGGTCACACAGGTTTCTATGAAAGCGCAGACCTCTGTGTTCCTGAGGCCATACCCAAGCCAGAGAAGCCTTTCACATGCAGCATATGTGGAAAGTCTTTCAACCACAAGACCAATCTGCAGGCTCATGAGAGGATTCACACAGGAGAGAAGCCCTATACCTGCTCCCTGTGTAACAGTCAGTTCCGTCAGTCATCCACCTACAACCGTCACCTGAGGAATTACCACAAAAGAGACTGAACTGTTTACCTTCCTCAGCAGAGGTTTGCTGATTTACAGCCTGAGTGTGTCATCTGCACATGAAGAAGCGTGTAGTTTTTAAGGAACATTTAACCAGAGAAGATTTATCACCTTGTGGATTGTTCCTTCTTTCTGTTCTCCCATCCCATGGGCATATATGAGTGTAAAGGAGATGATTCAAATGTTAGTTTGTTTTCTGACGTTTGCCAAATGCCTAAAAGTAACTGGTGTTTTATTTCCAAATACTAAATAAATGTTTATGCTTCTGTGTTCCTTCTGTGTGTTGTTTCTGGTGTGCCTTTGTGTGGTGTGTTTTCCTGGGTCACTCTATTATTACACAATTTGTGACAATGCTTCTCTTACTAATTATACCCCATGTGAGGTAAAGACGTCAATATCATAGAGAAAGAGAACCCCTCACACACACCTGCAAGGCTAGGGCTTCCTCCCTGATCCTGTTTAGGGACAAACCACATCCAAACACAGGTTTTCACAGTGAGAACCTTTATTGAATGGAAAGAATAGACAAAGTGACTGCTTTCTTACTGTGCCAGAAAATAGCAGCAAATGGACTTTTTTGGAGAAGAAGGGAAGGTCTTTGATATAATGGGCTAGCATGTGATGGCAAAGGTATACTGGATTAGGGGGAAAGAGGTAGATGTTTCTTTCCCAAAGAGAGACAAAGAACTGCCTTTGGATAGAGAGAAGACAGCTGTGACCCATAGGAAAATGACAGTTTATTTAGGTTCAAGGGGAATCCCTATTAGAATAAGATATTTAATTTTGATTGGGCATGATATTTAGGTGAGCCCAAGGGGCTTTTGATTCTTGGACAGTGATTCATTGATAGCTGAGCCTTGATAGTCTGCCTCAGGAGGAAGAAGTGGCCAAATAAGTGCATAAATCTTGGTGCCTAGCTTTAGGAAGGTAATGTAATGGTTTTTAGCAAGACAGAGGGAATGGGGGTTAAAGGTGAGGCCTGCCAGAGTCATGTGCTTCAGTGGCCTAGTGACCCTCCAAACCTCTTAGCTAGTAGTTATGATGGATTTCCCTTCTACTGGACTTGCCTTTCAAACAAAACCATTTTATATGTGTGCTTCTGTGAATATGTGTGTCATGAGTGAACACGCCCTTATATGTCAGTAGGACCATGAGGTAACCCTACTTTTACTTATGCTAAATTGTTTGCATTAGAGCTTGTTTGCTAGGGGATGTAATCTCACTTTCTAGCAGTGATTTGCAATCCCTCATTGTATTTCCTTAATTCTTGGTCATGTTCATCCTCTGTTTCTGCTGGCACTCACAAGCATTTTCCCCATGCACACATGTGAAAATAATTGATTACTAAATACATTAAATAACATGAATAAAAAGGAAACTTAAAGTAAATATTTCTTACATAGTTCTAAAATTTAACAACTCATTCTAAATAAAATTGTCAAATATTTTCTGTTGTTTATCTGAGTGAATTTCAAATTTGGCTGGTTAAACTCTGAAATTATTTCATGATTTGAAAATTCTTTGAAAAATTATCTCAAATCATAGGGCTTAGCCAGAACCAATGAAAATAATCTTTTTTAATTTCTCTTTTTCTATCTTCATCATCATTGTCATAACCATTGTTATTTTGTTATTTTTTTCCTTATACAGGCTTTCTCTTTGCATAGCCCTAGATATCCAGGCACTGTCTCTATAGCCCATGTTAACCTTAATTTCATAGATCTGACTGCCTCTGCTTCTTTAGTCCGAGGATCAAAGGCTTGTTTCACTACATCCTGGGAAAACATTAAACTTTATTAAGTGTATCCAATAATTTTCATTGAAATAATAGAGAATGCTTCTGTTATTAAAAGTGATTTTTATGGATTATTTGGGAATCTCACATCATGTACAGCATTTGTGCACAATTCCAATTCTTCCCTTTCTGCCCCTCTCCCCAGTGACCCTCCAGCACAGTCCTAAAAATAAACACAACAAAAACCAAGTTCATTCTGTGTTGTCTATACACACTGGAACATGGTGAAATTCCTAGAGGTCAAACCCTGAATAGAGGATGAGTCTTTCTCTCACTCCATCCATGCCAGAATCTATGAAGTGGGAGAGTCCTGGGGTGGTTAAAGCAGCGAATGCCAAATCTCCCCTACCTACACTAACACTTGCTGTTGTGGCCAGTGAGATGTGGGTCTAAGTCTTCCACAAGAGATGGGACTGAGAATATCTACTTCTATAAAGACCAAACTTTCAGGCATCAGTGAGACAGCTAAGCAAATATATGAAAATTATGATTATTTTATTTAAGCTACCTATGAAATAATTTTTAGGTTCTGTTGACATTATCAATTTATTTACTTATTAAATATGTTTGAATATGGCTTTTGCAACCTTGGCAATGGAAATTTTCCTCTCCTTCCAGACTTCAGTGGTTAGGCTTGGCAATTATTCTAAGCTATTTTGTTGTGCTGGTTTGTTATTCATTAGAAGCATTGAATCCCAAAAGACCTGACTTTAGTCAACTGCTTGTTTCTCATCTGAAGAGGAATTCCACAGACAATGTCAGATTTTTTTTATTTAAGTACATCCTGGATGACATTGAACAACAATATTACTGTATATTTACCACATAAATATCAAGGGCAAGAGTGCCATGTTCCATTTACAAGAAAAATATGACTTGAAAGTTATTTGTGGTAGTGCTTGTGGTTTGTTTCTGCTATTGTTGCAACTCTATTGTATATACTATTATAGTGCTTCATGATGGACTGTGTCTGGGTATCATGGCCTGCTCCAGTGTCTCCATGGTGATTGTACTCTATAGGCATAAGAGCCACTTCAATTGTATTCAGTGCTTAGCAATTCCTGAATGTCTCACCTGAGGTCAAAGCCACACAAACAATTCTCATCCAGTTGTCCACTTTTGTCATCTCTTACTCAGTCTCTTCCATTCTGGTCATCTATAAAATATTTACCAAAGTTCCAATACTAGTGTGAGTAGGCATATTTTTATTCCTAGAAATATACTGTCCCATAGATTGCTCTCTTTCTTCTCATAAGTCGTATGTAGAGTGATCACTAGTAATATATCACATCAGGTTTGTTACAGAATTTACTATCTAATAATGATCAAAGTGTAAAATTATACAAATTATTATGTAACATTAGGCACAGTATACGTGAACATTAGAAAATACTTCTTGGAAAGAGAAAGTGTGGCAAGGGAATTGAAGCTGGGGGTTGACAACTTTAGAGGAGGCACCCAGTGTGAGAAGTTCTGAGAGGAGCCAGGACTTTGTAAGAGGTACTAGCAATGTTACAAGGTTCTGGCACCTAGCATCCACTTTGATGTTATTAGACACCTCCGTGAGCCATTTGTCTTGAGTGTCTTTGGGACCATACACTTTAGAGATCCTGAAAAATCTAGCATGTTTTGTGATAGGGAAACTCTCTCCAGAGACAAGGTCATGACACTTGTTTACTCTAATGGTAATGAAGCTCTGTTCCCTCTGCAGGACTCTCTGCTACACCCTTGGTATTCTTTTTTTTTTTTTTTAACTTTTTTTATTTTAATTTTAAATAGCTTGTTTTACATGTCAATCCCAGTTCCCTCTCCATCCCCTCCTCCCGCAACCCCCACCAACACCCCCCCCAGCCTCCCACCTTATTGCCATTTCCTTCCACATAGGGGATATCTAGAGTCTGTCATTTCACTCAGGGTAGGGTCCAGGCACTCTAAGAGTCCAGGCTGAGAGAGCATCCCTCTTTGTGCTATGGACACACAATGTCTGTTTGTATTCCAGGGATAAACACTGATACACTGCTCAGGGCCCCATAGGTTGCCCAGGCCTCCTCACTGACACTCACATTCGGGGGTCCAGATCAGTCCCATGCTGGCCTCCCCGCTGTCGGTCTGGGGTCCAAGAGCTCTCCCCTGTTCAGATCAGCTGTCTCTGCTGGTTTTGCCAGCCCACTCTTTGCCAATTTGCTCATCGTTCCTTTCTGTCACTGGATTCCTTGGGTTCAGTTCAATGTTTAACTGTGGGTGTTTGCCTCTGCTTCCATTAGTCACTGGATGAAGGCTCCAGGATGGTTATAGACATCAAGTTCACTATCAGGAATGGGCATTCGAGGTGTTCTCTCCACTATTGCTTAGCTTGCCAATTGGTGTCATCCCTTTAGATAACTGGTGCCTGATCTGTCTTCTAACCTATGATTCTATCTTCCCCCTATTTTACCCCCCATTCAACCTTCCAGCTGCCCCATTACCTACTCTCTCTTCCCCTCTCCCCCTCTTCTTCCCAGTTACCACTCCCCCCCACCCCTAGACTTGTTCCCCATCTGTTCAGAGGATCTTGCCTCATTCCTCTTTTCTTGGGTACTATGCATGTCTTTTAGGTTCTTTCCTGTTTCCCAGAATGTCTATCAGTGGAAGTGCAGACTGGGACTATCCTGATCTATGTCTAAAATCCATATATGAGTGTGTACATACCATGTTTGTCTTTTTGCGACTGGGTTACCTCACTCAGGATGGTTTCTTCCAGTGCTATCCATTTACCTGGGAATTTCAAGATTTCATTGTTTTTTTTTTCTGCTAAGTAATACTCCATTGTGTAAATATACCACATTTTCTCTATCCCCACTTCAGTTGAGGGGCATCTAGGTTGCTTACAGGTTCTGCCTATTACAAATAATGCTGCTATGAACATAGTGGAACAGATGCCCTTGTTGTATGAATTTGCCTCTTTTGGATACATGTCTAAGAGTGGAATGGCTGGGTCTTGTGGTAGATTGATTCCCATTTTCCTGAGGAATCTCAATACTGCTTTCCAAAGTGGCTATTCCAGTTGGCACTCCCACCAGCAGTGGAGGAGTGTTCCCCTCTCTCCATAACCTCTTCAGCATAAATTGTCTTTGGTGTTTTTGATTCTAGCCATTCTGACAGGAGTAAGATGGTATCTCAGTGTTGTTTTGATTTGCATTTCCCTGATGGTTAAGGATGTTGAGCACTTTCTTAAGTGTCTCTTGGCCATTTTAGCCTCCTCTACTGAGAATTCTCCATTTAGATCTGTACCCCACCTTTTAATTGGATCATTTGGTGTTTTGGAGACTTGCTTCATGAGTTCTTTGTAAATTTTGGAGATTAGCCCTCTGTCAGATGTAGGGTTAGTGAATATCTTTTCCCATTCTGTGGACTGCCTTTTTGTCTTGTTGACTGTGTCCTTTGCCTTACAGAAGCTTTTTAGTTTCAGGAGGTCCCATTTGTTAATTGTCAATCTCAGAGTTTCTGCCACTGGTGTTATGTTCACGAAGTGGTCTCCTTTACCAACTCGTTGAAGAGTATCTCCCACTTTCTCTTCTAAAAGTTTCAGTGTGGCTGGATATATGCTGAGATCTTTGATCCATTTGGACTTACGTTTTGCACAAGATGATAAACATGGATCTATCTGCACTCTTCTGCATACCAGTACCCACTTATGCCAGCACCATTTGTTGTAGATGCGTTCTGTTTTCCATTGTATAGTTTTAGCTTCTTTGTCAAAAATCATGTGTTCATGGGTGTGTGAGTTAAAATCAGGGTTTTCAATTCGGTTCCATTGGTCTACCTGACTATTTTTGTGCCAATACCAAGCTGTTTTCAGGACTATAGCTCTATAATAGAGCTTGAAGTCAGGTATGGTGGTGCCTCCTGAAGTTCCTTTATTGTATAGGGTTGTTTTGGCTATCCTGGGCCTTTAGTTGTTCCATATAAAGTTGATTAATGTTCTTTCCAGGTCCTTGAAGAATTGTGATGGAATTTTGATAGGGATTGCATTGAATCTGTAGACTGCTTTTGGCAAGATTGCCATTTTTATTATGTTGATCCTACCAATCCAAGAGCATGGGAGATCTTTCCATTTTCTGGTATCCGCTTTGATTTCTTTCTTTAAAGACTCAAAGTTCTTGATATACAGGTCTTTCACTTCCTTGGCTAACATTATCCCCAGATATTTGATACTGTTTATGGCTATTGTAAAGGGTGATGTTTCTCTGATTTCTTTCTCAGTCACTTCATCATCTGTATATAATAGGGCCACTGATTTTTTTGAGTTTACCTTGTATCCTGCCACATTGCTGAAGGTGTTTATCAACTCTAGGAGTTCTCTTGCGGATTTTATCGAGTCACTTATGTAAATTATCATATCATCTGCAAATAGTGAAAGTTTGACTTCTTCTTTTCCTATTTGTATCACCTCTATCTCTTTTTGTTGTCTTATTGCTGTAGCTAGAACTTCAAGTACAATATTGAAGAGATATGGAGAGAGTGGACAGCCTTGTCTTGTTCCTGAATTTAGAGGAATTGCCTTGAGTTTCTCTCCATTTAGTTTGATGTTAGCTGTTGGTTTACTGTATATTGCTTTTATTATATTCAGGTATGTTCCTGTTATCCCTGATCTCTCTAGGACCTTTATCATGAAGGGGTGCTGGATTTTGTCAAAGGCTTTTTCAGCTTCTAGTGAGATGATCATGTGGTTTTTCTTTCACTGTTTTTTTTTATGGTGGATTACATTGATAGATTTTCTAATGTTGAACCATCCCTGCATTCCTGAGATGAAGCCAATTTGATCATGGTGGATGATTTTTCTGATATATTCTTGAATCCTGTTTGCGAGTATTTTATTGTGTATTTTTGCATCGATGTTCATGAGTGAAACTGGTCTATAGCCAGATTTAAACAATACATATTCATGAATCCAGCTCTACAAAAAGTCTAGAAGGAAAACCTACACCCTTTGTACTCTTAGGACCAATGAAAAAGTTCTCATCCTGATTCCTAATTTGTTCCTTGGAGGTACCCAAATAGTTTCCCCATCCTTTTTTTTTCTGTCTTCTGAAAGGAACTCAGGACCAAGTTGTTTGAAAGTTACTTTAGACCCTTGTGGAGACAGAGTCATGTGTCTACAGTTGAGCTGAAAATTAACAGTCTATTAGGAAAGAACATCAGGAGATCACGGATATTTAGGTGAGTGATAGTATCTCATCAAAGTTATGGCAGTCTCTCCTCTCATGCTGACATAAACCTTCATGTTGCCATCCAGTACTGAGGTGAGTGACCAGAATAAAAAGCACTACTTGGAAAACATATGCTCATGTATTTACCTTTCTTTCTAACAAAGTACCCCTCTTTATCTTAGTTTTTCTTAACATCTACATTAAGAAATTCAGCAGCAATGATGAAAGTGAGAAAGGTAGAAGGTGAGGAAGGAACTAGGAAAGAAAGAAACAAAAAAATAGACACACACACAAAATTTGAGTCAACAAACTGACAGGGTAGGGAAAAGAGTGTGGCATTTGTTATGGAAGTCTGAACATGAATGTACATTTCGATGAAATTTGAGTTTCTTCAAACTCAAAGAAAAGTAGTAGACAGTCTCCAATTGTCCCTAAGACGTGCGAACTATGTTCCTCCCATAGCTGCTGCCAAGTTTCTCTCATCATAGATATCTCCTCCTTTCCATGCTTCTATCTTTACTTAGTCAGCCTCTCTCCCTGTCTCTCCTCCCTGACTACATCTCCTTCTCTACCTCTTTTTTCATATATCTCCTAAAAGCTTTTTGTCTTATTTTGGTTTTTGGTCTCTTGCAATAAAATTTCTCTGTTCAGCCTTATATGTGCTGGAGCTAGCTCTATAGACCATGATGGCCTAAAATTTATAGAGATCCAACCACTTCAGGATCAGTAATGAAATTAAAGGAATACACCACCATCATAACTTTCTCCATGTTTCTTTATTGTTGTTGGTTTTTAAAAGTAAGATTTTTTTTGATTCTTCATTTTTCTTTACTGAAACTTCGGGTCATACCCAGAAGCCACGTGCTACATTCTCAATTTAATCTAATTGTCTTGAAGTCATTTTATTCTTTACATTCCTCTTGCTCACTAATTAATATGTTTCGGTAAATGTTGCATTCCATTGTGTTTGAATAGTTGCAAGGTAGGAAAGGGTGATACAGAATCTTAATACTAGGAATTTAAAGCTTTTCCAAAATGATAAATGTATAAGCAGGTTTTCTACTGGGAAAACTGTGTTTTTTATATTTTTATATTTTATTTTTAAATTTAAATTTAAATTAGAAACAAGGTTGCTTCACATGTCAATTCCAGGTTCCTCCCCCTCCCCCCCTCCTCCCAAGGCCTTCTACCAACCCCTTCCCCTGAATATCCCCTCATTTCCCCAGGAAGGGTGAGGCCCTCCATTGGGTGGTTCTGTATTTTAAGGAAGCTTGAAGATTAAGTGTCAAAACTGAATTATAATAAGGAATAAATGCATAAATAAGAGTCTATTTTGTTTCTTGGTGCTTCAGCTGTTTTGAAAATGACAGATGCTTTCATGATTCTATTTCTTATTTATCTAAATATATCCCCAACTGGCTGTTATATTGATTCAGCTCACTTGTTGTCTGCAAGAAAATAAAGATACAGTGCACTTGTCATGTGAAGAGTTAGGAAAATACACATAGGTGTGTATGGCTTTCTCTGTTCCTATTGTTTTGTCACTGTCTTCAGTTTTAGAAGTTGCCATATAACTACTGGATGTTAGGGAATTCTGTTAATAAGTGAATTCCAAAGCAAAATAACAAGTCAAAATATACCATAATATACTCCTATCAAATATACTTATACTTCTAAATCTTCCTTATGGACAAAAATACAAACTCATCATTGTGACCCAAATTCTCTATCACTATTCTGTGACTCAAAGTAAGTACATGCTTACTTGAATGTCATCACTGTATCTCTGTACCATAAAACATTGAGGAAACCCTCCTTATTAATCATAATGCCAATATGTTTTAAATAACAAGAATATTCAAACTACAATGGCTTTTCATTATAGTCATTTTAAGTGTAAATTTCAGTTATGTGAAAAATTATCCTATTGTTCTGCAGCTGATCTCCAGAACATTTTCATCACAAACCCAAAACTCCATGCCCAAGAAACCAACATCCATCACCTACTCTTTGCATCCCCATCAATCATCATTGCATTGTCTTTTAAATTTTCATGACTCAATTATTGCTGAAGGAGCATGTGTGCCTTTAACTGATAAAGCACTTTTAACTGATACATAGTCTTCCTGATCCTCATTATTTTGGTTTCCGTGAATTTGTAGTTGATCACTGCAGTTTTAACAGCTAGAACAAATCATACAGCATTATAACTCATCATAGCATTTACCAGAGGGTCTGTGGAGTTATTCTTGTAGTAGTTGTCAATTGTCATGTTATAGGTTAAATGCTATTCAATTTTATGTATGCAACATATTGTCTTCAAGCCTTTGTTACTGAATACACATGTAAAATCCTTCCATCTTTCATCTCTTTGAATGACTCTACCATTGAACTCACTAAAGAAGTATCTTTTCAAATCCCTAATTTAGTGCTTTTATCTTTTTGCTCATAAAAGAATTGGAATTGGAATTGGAAGATGATATGGCAATGCTTGTTTGATGAAAAATAGCATTTTGTATGCATATGGCATGTACACCATGAGACCTTCTTTCATAAAAGTATTTATAATAAAAATAATTAATAAAGCATAAGAAATGTCTTAAAAAATGCATTTCTTCTGGAGGGTTTTGTTGCATATGCTGTGTACAGGTGCCATGAAAGGATCCTGGGGCAATGCATTTGAAAGACAATTACTTTGTCTCCAGAATGTCTACACACTAAGAGAACAATCTTCTATAGCATGGGAATCTGAGTACAGTGGAATAAGAAAAGTTTTTTGTGAATTTTTTGCCAGTTTTATATCAGCTTGAATGATCTCTCACCATAAAATTATTTAAAATTAATTATTTAGCAAAAAATTAATAATCTCACAGTTTGTTCCATAGAAAATACTGGAATATTGTTACAAATGTAGATGTTGCATTTTCAAAACGTGCAAAGGAAAAATTTACTTGGGAAAACACACACACATAAACACACACACACAGACATTGTATATTCTAGCATTCAGGAAGGCAAATGAACTT
>NW_024432356.1:0-48597 GCF_017639785.1 Mesocricetus auratus
TTGAGTTGTTGGCTAGGGCAGCTAAGAGTCTCCCAAAGCATATAACCAATTGCTGCTGTCCTTGATCACCTCCCCAGAGGTGGAAGGTAAGTTCCCATTGAAGAAGACACCATGCACTTCAGAGCACACACCCCAGAGACTCCTGAGCTGGAACTGACCAGATTTCTTGAGTACAGCAGCATTCTTCTTTTCTAATAGTTGTTACCCAGATTTATCTTGGCCACCTGGCAGAATTATGATTTTCCTGATAAGAGCTCAGAAAAATTAATAGCAGATGAGGACTTAATGGGTGTTGTAACTCTGCACTGCTTCCTTGAACTGCATCTTAGAGGGTATTTTCTTTGATATGGAGTGGACCTAACTGGAAGTCAGTTTTGGTGAACAGTTAGCAGAAACTTTCCAACAGGTTCTAACAAGCTTGCTCAATGCACTACTTATCTCCCTGGTATATTGGAGGCAGTGAGCCTTAGCCAGATTCAGCTCTGTGTAACTTAATATTTCCTAAGCAAGTTTATTAGTAAATCCTTTATAGCATCAATTTTATTACTTCAAGATTTTCCTGAATCAATATGCCCCACTCCACAAAGAGACACCAACTCTTAGAAAGACAAAACATCAATGTCTCAGAGCACTCAGAAAACCTACTTAACTTCACTAAGTGTCTTCAGGCTCACTAATGACTCCTCTGATCTCCTTGTTCTGGGGTTCCACAGTTAGAAGAAGGCTGCCTGCGGTCAAAGTCACTACCAAACCTGCGTTCATCCACCAGGTCCTTTATGGTAGAAGGAGAGAACTGACTCCAACCAGTTGTCCTCTGATTATGATTTCCATGTATGCACCATGTCTCCTATACACATGCATTATCACACACACATAGACACACACACACACAATATTATAATACAAAATTGCAAAGACTGTGTGGTTTTGAATGAGCATCCTTATAGCAGATGGCCAGAATTGTCCTGTAGCAGCTAATGGAGGTAACATATTCACTCCCAGCCCATCCAAAGGGAACAGAGTGTGTGGGGATTCTATCTGCTTCGGAGCCTCTATTAAATACTGCAGGTCCTAATCACCAATCAAGAAAAGTGAAGTGATATCATGTTGTCAGGAAATGCTAGCAGGACAGCCACCATGCCTCAGGAGCACCTAAACAGTCACAGTCGCCTAAATGTCTAGCAGTCAGGCTACAAAGATGCCAGGGGGTTCAGGTGGTCTTTGGTTCCTTTCTCTGGTACAAGCCCTGACCCAGATGTGTCCACATGTGGAAGACTGAAGGCATTAAATAAGGCCTAGTAGGAGTGTCCTCCAGAACAAAACAAGGCTACAAGATCAGGGATGTGAAGAAGGGAAGAGACTGCCCAAACTCTGCTTACACTTTTTCTCTTTAGTAACTAGCTAAATAACATATAAGCAGCAGTAGGAAAAATAAAACTTGTTCATTCTTGAACCATTCAGTAAACCCAGAGTCTTGAGTCTCTGTCTACCCTTTTTCCAGCTCCCTGGGTTGCCTGTTGCTGCACAGGGTATGGCACAGGAAAGCACCATAGTGCATCTGAGACTCACAGCTATCTCCCTGGGCACTGAGGACTTGTGATGGCTTCAGTGTGGTAGAGTCAAAATGGACGTTGGTGTTCCAGTGATACCCAGGGTTGCTAATGTTGGACATGTTCCACCTTCCACAAAGCAGTTCCTGAAAGTCTGTCACTTTGATAGCCCACGTAATTAAGAAGTATTGTGTGTTCTCCTGGACGTCTGCTGACTGTATGGCAAGGCCCTCCTATGGGTTTCCAAATTTCCAGAATCGCCTTTTCCTTGACCCTTTGGTTCCTAGGCCTTGTCCCCATTCCGGAGGCATCTACCTTATAACCTAGACAGGGATGCACACTAGGGTTTGTGCAGCTCCTCACAGTCCTGCCAACCAGGTGCTGAGCTGTTCATCTTGCTTGATCTCTGCTGTGACTCCGGAAGCCAGGGGTTCTGTACCAGGGAACCTCTGCCATGGCAGGCAGAGCAGAAGGCACAACATCACTTCCCGGAGTACTTCTCTTCTTGACTCTTATAGCTTGACCTGCTTAGCTCTTTTCGTCTCCCTTAGATGCCTGTGCATTAAGGAAATCTCTTCGGGTTTGAACAAGGGTAGCATGAACAAGTCCACAGCCCACAACGAGGCCCAAGAACCCCCATCATCCCGGTTCTCAGGCCCCTCCAGCTCTGACATCCTTGACAATGAGTACTATGGGCAGCCAATCTTCCAGCCTCCCTGATGCTGGCTGTTTGTTAACCTAGGCTTGGCCTCACCTCCTGCAGGTACACCTCCTGAGGTTAAGGCTGTCATTTATTTACATGATAGTCAGTTTCACCTGAGGCAGCCAACTCATAAAGGTTTGCTGAGCTCATAGCCCTAGGAAGTTCAAAGGCTTGTTGATGACACCAGCTCAGGGCTAATGAAGGTGGCTGATGGAGGGTGGCAGAAACATATCCAGAGTGAACAATCACACCTTGAGTCAGGGAGCACAGAGAAAAAGGAATGGGTCAAAGTACCACATTTCCTTCAATTTCATACCCCTGAGGACCTGTGGTTTCTAAAAATTCATACCTCCTTAAAGTCTCATCACCCCCTCCCAATAATACCCGAGGACCTGGCGGGCAGTCTCTGCTTTCTTTGCTTGGCTCAGACATAGTCATGGCTGTGCTGGCGGCATACACCTTGGAACCCTGTGACAGAAAAGTAGCATCCTGTTCTGAGGGGAGCACAGAGCATAAGGTGAAGTTCCAGGGAAAGTTCTAGTTTCCATAACAAAACTCATGCTGGTCTTCTGTGAGCACTTCTCAGGGGAAGTAAGACAACCCCCATTAACTCAGTATTGTCTTTGCTAGGGAAGCCCTGCTGGGAATCCCCTTATGGTGAGTCTAGCTTTGAAAACATCACCACTGCCCTGCCTGGCCTGGTCAGGAACACCTCAGAGCCAAAGGGCTGCTTCCCAAAGTCTATTAAAACAACAAAAACAAAACAAAAACCAAGATATGCAAAACCCTAATCAAAACTGAAATTCCCCTCCTTGCATTTGTGCTTGGGATTGAATGCACATTGTGAAGCTGGGTGTACCCTGATGTGACTGTAGCTAATCACTGGGCTAGCCTTCTCTCTGCACTGCACAGTGCCCCTTATACTAACAAAGGCCAAACCGCTGGCCCCTGAGCACAACTCAGAATCAAGGCTGTTGGTAAGCAACAGGGATCTGCTGTATTTTTTTAAATTAGAAACAAGTTTGTTTTACAAGTCAATCCTAGTTCCCTCTCCCTCCCCTCCTCCTCTGCCCCCCCAAAGATCCCCTATACCATCCCCTTTCTGCTATACATTCACTTGAATAATAAAAGTTGAAATTCACTGATGTTTGAATTAGGAGGTGAGTTGGGTCTCCAGGGTATTGTTGAAAGCTAACAGCTGCAAATGAAACCTCTCCCACATTCATAGACGACTGTGTCAAGGGATTTATTACAGTAATTATTGAGGGCAGTTCGCTAACATATGATAGCCAGTTGCATCCAATTCAACAGTAGACACAGGCCTACATCAGGAATGTGAAAATCGATTCAAGCCTGTCTTCCCATGAGGAGGAAGCCAGCTGAGCCTCCACAAGACCTAGCACTCAAGAGCTGCAGGTAGATACATTTTGCCTCAATATTGCTTCCCTGCAACTTACTGAGTTGTGAAATAGTTTCCTCAGAACCAGAATTGAGCCAGATACTCTGAAAGCATGAGAGGTAGACAAGCCACAGCTAAGCACATGAAAGGCAATAAACAATACACAAAACCAGATGGGGTTCCCTCTGAGGACCCTAGGACTGTCTCTAACTGAGACAGAGACAAGAAGTTGGGGGTGGGCTGTGACATTCTAGTTTAAGAAAAGATTATGCTAGGTGATTTGTATGAAAGGACTCTCTCCAGGCCAGATGTATAAACTATCATGAATGCACCATGCTAGCAACCTAGATGAATATTTTTATATATTTCCATGTAACAGAGTTTATTGGCTTCGAAGGACTGCTTGGAAAGTACTATGTCTCACATGTTGCTATGATCTTTGTAAAACACTCAGTCTTGCAGAAACATGAGTAAGCCAAAAGTAAGGTCTTTGATTTTCTCTAAGTAATTTAAAACTATAAATAGGACTTCTAAGGTTTGACTGCACAGGAGGTCCCTAGTTGCAAAAATCCCTTCTTACCCCAGGAATCACACAGAGTGAGCTCAGGGTCAAGGTGTAGAACCATCCCCAAGTGGGATTCAGATATAACCAGATTGTTCCCAGCTCATGGCTTTGCCAAGACAAACAGACAAACAGTTGTAGGGTGGAAGGAAACCTTGTCCCCACTGTCCCAATCGATAGTACCAGCTGGATCTAGGAAGAATATTTCAGTACGTCTTAGGAGACCATGGAGGCACTAGATATGGCTCAGTGATTAAGAGCAATGCCTGGACCTCCTATGAAGCCAAATATCTTAATTCTGGTCAATTTTTTCAAATGTGAAACTATTAAGGCAAACAAATAGTGGATGGTCTGGTCTACATCCAAGCATATTGTACAAGCATCCTCTACATACTGGGCGTTGCCTTGGAAGAGTTCACAACTACAAAAGCTACCAAGTAGACACAATGACTTGCAAGCATTTCCAGATTCCAGGAGCTTCACAGTCTTCCTGCCATTCAGTTACCAAGTCTTCTGCTGAGGGGATGGGCAGGGATCAGCACTATCATATGGCAGCTCTCAAGTATTTCTTTACAATATGCAACAAACCAGACAAGACTCCTGCTGAAATATAAGAAGTGTTGTTGTACGAAAGAGCTGACAACGATGAGGCCTAAGGAAGGAGACTACACTGAAGCAATTAAGACTATGCTGGCACTGCACAGGCATGCCTTTAAATACAAGCATTTTAATCCCAGGCAGAGGCAGGTGGATCTGTGTGAGTTTGAGGAGGTCAGCCTTGTCTACAGAGTGAGTTCCAGGAGAGCCAAAGCTACACAGAGGAAACATCTTGAAAAACAAAAACAAACAAAAAAGAATATGTTGGCAGGCAAAATAGTAGCGTGAACTTTACAACATTGACTGGACTGAACTGGCATTCACAAGTGTGCATACATAAAACCCACCTCTTTATAGCCGCATAAAGATGTACATGATATACATATTTGTATATATAGAATGAACCAAATCACCCTTCACATATATATGCAATAATATAAATCTACATTCATCTTGTATTAGAACACTCATAATACAGGCAGAATTATCTTTGTGTTGGAAGTAAAACTTGACTACTTTGGAAACACTGGAATACATAAGATTAGGCTATTATATAGGAACTAAATTTCCTATAGCTATTTACCGGACCTTTACTTAGTATAAACATGGTGCAAGTATATTCTTGGTGGTTCAGTTATGAAGGGGAATGACACTACTTTGTACTCCCTAGCACTCCAGGGGAACTTTAAATACTGTGCAGCGCACCCTGAACCTCAAATGCAACTTTTCTGGTATAAAATGTTATGAAACAGCAACCTTTACTCTGGGGAATGCTCTGCCTCTGGTCCTGGGGGACATCTACCTGCAGGCATTACAGCACAGCTCAGCTGGGATACAGCAAGTGCTTCACAGGCAGGTTTGGTATGGTGCTTACACAGCAGAAGGGGAGATAGGCCCCTTGTCTTGTCAGTCTCTGCCTTTATGTTATACAAGAAGGCCTGTCATGAGCTGGACAGCACTAAGCATGGGGAGATGTATTTGATGTCCTCCCTTGCAGATGGTATCTCATGAAAGAACCCCACACTCCTAAGCAGTGCTTACTGTTGACACCAGCAGGAAGAACCACAGATGCAAAGGCATTGGACCTGCTAGACTTTACCCTACTCCTCAGCTAACCTTTCAGGTGAGATAGGAGCCTTGCTACTCTGATATCATAACTGTGTATCAAGTAGCAACAACAACAACAATAATATAATGTGACATTATCATGACACCAGCCCACCAAACAGCGACCAGCTTCGCCATGCTGCTACTCATAAGCCTCACTTGAGTAGAGGAGCGATTTCACAGTAGGGCTGCAGGGCATCACAGTAGGGCTGCAGAGCACCACAGCCTGCCAGGCCACTTGGTCCTCACAAACCTGCAGAGCCAAAGAAGGCTGCAGCACCAGAGCTATGTGTTTGTCAAAATAAAAGCTCCTCTCAGAGGCTTGCCTTAAAACGACCCTGGGCTCATATGGCTGTTCAGACCAGAGCAGAAGAGAACCTGTCACGCAGGCAAAAAAACAAACTGATTTGTTGAAGCTTAGCGCTCCTCTAGGCAGCCATGCTCCCCAAAACCTGCCTTCTGAAGAAGCCACTGAGACACACACACACACACACACACACACACACACACACACACACACGCATGCACTCACGCACACACAGGACCAACACTGTTGCAAACGCACTCACAGTGCCCATATGCAGTCAGATTGGGAGCAAAGGGAAGTAGTGTTGACCACAAAACAGGTCCTCAACAGGTCTTTTGGAAGGCTAGCCATTTGTGGTAATAGGACTTACATAGAAATCTTTAGGCTACAGTAATTAAGTTACCTAGTAGTTTTTTGTTCAAATCCAACTTTAAAAAAAAAAAAAAAAAGTGGGTCTTTGCTATGTTGCTCCCGGGCTGAGGTGATCCTCTCAGCCTCTCAAGTAGCTGAGACTCTAGGTTATAGCCATCATACTTCACTGAAATTGAAGTCTTTACAATACAAAACCTCAATAGACTAGTACAGCCCAAACAGAGACGATCTACAGTCTGCTGCCTGAGGATAATGTTAAACTCCAGACAACTGGCCCGTTTATTCATCAAGATGGGAGGTCCTTAGAAGAACATATTGGAATTTTTCAGCACCTCCTTACCTAAACTGAGACAAACATATTTTCCTAGACCCCAATGAATAATTTAATGAGCTTTAATATCCTTTATCCGCTAAAGATATTAACGTACATTAGAGGTTGGTGGTAGATAACTTGAACAGTATTTGTAAGGCGCAGGCTTTGTACCCCAGTACCCCAAATGGCTCTGACACTGAAAAAATGACTTGTAAGGACCAAGACAAAACAGCCTGCTAAGCGCTTCCGGTCCCCACACCATGATGCAACTATTAACAGGTAATGGGGTTCTCAGAAAATATGTGGGGACACAGTGGGGAACCAAGTACAGGACTTCAGCAGTGCCCTGGTGGGGGGCGGTGCTTGTCTGATGAAGTAGGCTCCTAAACCTTTCCCTAGATCATCATTCATGGGTTCTGTGTTCTAGCTCTGCCCCAGACCGATGCATGAGCTCGGCGCTGCCTGTCTCAGTCACTGCCATGCACAGCGGCACTGCTCCGTGCGCATGTGCCTGCTTCTTAATAAACACTAACAGATCAGCACGACCCATCCCAGGTATGTAAGAATCCCGTGTGTCTTGCCAGTGGCAGGTATTGGAGAATATTGAGCCTTATACATGCTAGGTACTTGTTCTGCCACTGAACTATACCACCGACCACAGCACATGACATCTTTTTTTTTTAAGTGTTGCCAATCATCCTGCAAGGCAGACACTGCCAAGCCTGGGTTTTTCCAGAGCTCTATGCTTCTAGAGTCAGTAATGATTAAAAGGGTTACCCAAGGAGAATATTGACTAGAAAACTGCACACCTTTCTCCTTCAGATAAGACTCAAAGGTGACCCCTGGGGTATCTGGGATAAACCAGGCACAGGATCTTACACATAACTAGCTTACATCTCTCCCATTCACCAATCAGGGCAAAGCGTCCAATAACATATCCTGATGAAGCTGGAGGTGAGAGAGTTAGGATAATCTCCTCCCCGGATGAAGAACCTGATACCCAGCCAGCAAGTGTGCTGGGCCATGGCACCAGGACTCCCCATAGCCTTTCCTTTCCAGCCTGACACCCCCTTTCTAAATCGGGAAATCTCTTTCTCCTCCTTCTTAAGGGACTTGTCATCCTGGTGGTCTAAGCATTCCCTTCCAGCATCCTTTTCCCTCTCTGATAATAGGTGACTGTCACTGTTCATTCACAAGTCCATAAACAGCACAGCAGGCTCTGTAGCTTGCTGACATATAATAGCCACAGAAAGCTCCAGAGCCCTGAGCTAAGCAACCCTGCAGTGGTCTTGGTTTTGCATATCAATTATCTTCTAATCTCTTCTATGAAGAAAAGTTCCACCATCTGTCCAGTTGCAACATCAGGAATTTCACTCCGGGAGCATCGGTGTAGGCCAAATTCCGTAAATGTGAATCCAAGTAGTGAACATAAATCTGTTTCCATTCCGGTTATGAGAATTGAAATGTTGTGTGCAGAAACAGATGAAAGCAGGCTCTTGTTCAAAGTACAGCAAGACCTTGAGTTAGGTGTCTGGATGAGGGTTCGTAGTCTCAGGAACCCCTTGGGTAGAGCTGCCATTGGCAAGCGCTGTTAAGAGAAGCTTTTTCCTTGCTTGCCGATTTGGTATATCCCCCGCCAGTCGCCTGGGCTCTGCCGCGCCAGCCTGGTTCTAGATCCGCATGAGTCCCAAATAAACACACAGGAGGCTATATTCATTATGAAGCTGTTGGCCTTGTTTGTCTCTTACTGGCTAGCTCTGCCTTAAGTAATTACCCCATAATTGTTAATCTAAGTATGTTTCTTACCAGGGAGGTTCCAGGCTTCCTACCCCAATGGGGGTTACATCTCGAACTCTCTCGTGTTTCTCCTACCCAGAATCCTCCTGGATTCCTAGCCCCACCTATCTAGATTCCTATTGGCCAGACAGTGCTTTATTAGCATAAGACTTCCCCAACAAAGCGCTGTGGTTTGAATGGCAGCTTCCTCTCCAAAGCAGATGTGGAAACTTATTCCCCAAGGTGGTGATTTGAAGGGTGGAGCCGTTGGGAGGTGACTGAGTCCTGAAGACCCCAGAGGTGGACTAGTGGCCTCCAAAAGGACAGTAGAGAACCTGTTGAGGCATTCCCCCCTCTCCACCTTCTACAATGTGAGAATTCCATGAAGAAAAGATGGTATTGATGGAGTGGTCCCTACCACACAACATAATTCTCAACACCTTGGATTTCCCAGCCTGCATAACTATCAAGAATAAATCTCTTTTATTATAAACTCTAAACCAGGCACAATGTGCAAGCCTGCAGCATATTTGGGAATCTGAGGAAAGACAATAGGGGGAAACCTGAAAAGTCAGGGCCAGCCTAAGGAACATAGCATGAAACTGTCTAAAAAAGAATTAATTGAAAAGCAACCCACTTGTTTGGTTAGCATTATCCCAAGGTATTTTATGTTGTTTGTGGCAATTGTAAAGGGTGATGTTTCTCTTATTTCTTTCTCAGCCATCTTATCGTCTGTATATAGTAGGGCTACTGATTTTCTTGAGTTGATCTTGTAGCCTGTCACATTGCTGAAGGTGTTAATCAGTTGTAAGAGTTCCCTGGTAGAGTTCTTTGGGTCACTTATGTAAACTATCATATCATCTACAAATAGTGAAAGCTTGACCTCTTCCTTTCCAGTTTGTATCCCCTTGACCTCCTTTTGTTGCCTTATTGCTCTAGCTAGAACTTTGAGTACAATATTGAAGAGATATGGGGAGAGGGGACAGCCTTGCCTTGTTCCTGATTTTGCAGGGATTGCCTTGAGTTTCTCTCTGTTCAGTTTGATGTTGGCTGTTGGTTTGCTGTATATAGCTTTTATTGTGTTTAGGTATGTTCCTGTTATCCCAGATCTCTCCAAGGAGGTTCCTAAGAGATATGCATTATACCCCCAGAGAAGTGGAATGAGGCAAGATCTCCTGAGCAGATTGGGAACAAGGGGGGAGGTGAGAGGGAACCAAGAAGAAGAGAGGGGGATAGAAGAAGACATGGGGGAGCAGGAAGGTTGAGTCAAGGTAAGAATAGAGGAGACCAGGATGAGAGATACCATGATAGTTGGAGTCATTATAGTTTTGTGGAGAGAGCTGAAACTAGTGAGATTTCCAGAGATCTACAAGGATAGCACCAACTGGAAAACTAAGTAATAGCAGAGAAACTACATTAATAGCCCCTACCTGATGATAAGGTTAATGACTGCCTTATATGACATTCTAGAACCTTCATCCAGTGACTGATGGAAGCAGAGACAGATACAGCTAAACTCTGACTGACCCCCTGGAACCCAATGACAGAGATGGAGGAGTGATGAGAAAAGGGGTCAAGACCGTGCTGGTGAAACCCACATAGACAGCTAACTGGACAAGGGGGAGCTCTTGAATCCCAGACTGAGGGCTGAGAAGCCAACAAGGGACAGATCCACACACCATGAATGTTGTGTCAGTGAGGAAACCTCAGAAATCACTGGGGCCTTGGGTAGTAGATTAGTGTTCACCATGGCATACAAATGAACTTTTGGAGCCCACTCCACATTGAGGGTTGCTTTCTCAGCCTGGACACATGGGGAAGGGCCTAGGCCATGGCCTGGATTAAATGACAGACTCTGGAGATTACCCCAAGGAGGGCCTCACCCTCCCTGGGGAATGATGTGGGGATTGGGCTGGGGGGCTGGTGGAGGTACAAGGAAGGGGGAAGCTGTAATTGACATTTGAAGCACGCATGTTTCTAATTTAAATAAAAACATAAAAAAGAAAAGAAACCCACTCTCAGTTATTTTGTTATTGTAGCACAAACTGGCCAAGATGCAATAAGATGTATGTATGTATGTATATAATAAACTTTGAGTTATTTTAGACTCTTTATATTGCATGTATTTATTAATAAAACATATTTCTATGCACCCTAAAACTGAATTCTCAAAGTGCTTCTACAACTATCTTCAGACCCATACAGACTGGAAATATTTTCAATTGCTCAATGTATGTATTTCCATGAGATGTAGAAACACATAAGACTTGGCCTCCTTATTTTGTGGTGTAAATAGGTGGTACAATGGTAACAGCACACGGAATTCAAGTGCTACTGCATGTTTCTAGGTGTAAGCAATGTGTCATTCAAGGAAGAAAAAAATGTATGTTAAATTTCACTTGGAACTGAATTACAGTGAAGCTGACTATAAACTCAACTTTAGTGAGTCAATACATACGAAGCAGGGGTCTCTAAACAAAAACAAACAAAACAAGGTTGGTCATGAATGAGGTTTTCCGGAAACACACCCTGTATTCAAAAGAAGCCACAGTTCAACAGCCTCTAGTGCAATGACCAGGCATCAAGGAACGTGACTGCTGTTGAAACATGAAGAGCTATCAGACTCCTGTTTCATGAAGTGTATTGTAATCTCTGCCTTTTCCACTTGATGCACTCCAAGGTCACCGAGTTTGTAAGC
Organism: Mesocricetus auratus; assembly: GCF_017639785.1. Lineage (NCBI taxonomy): Eukaryota > Metazoa > Chordata > Mammalia > Rodentia > Cricetidae > Mesocricetus > Mesocricetus auratus. Next base: position 11,385 of record NW_024432356.1, read on the forward strand.
AGTCAGTAACAAATCCTGCTGTCTGTACGAGAAAGATGAAAGCTATGAAGAAAAGGTATAAAATAATAAGAAAAAAAGGGCAAATTGTAAATGTGGACACCACTCTCCGATTATGCACCATTGTGCAGTCTGATGTTTTGATACCTGTCTTAATGAAGAACAAGTGGATCCAGGGAAGAAGGGAGAAGAAATTTCTAATGCCTTGCCTTTCTTCATTTTCTTTCATGTTACACATCTGTGGTAGTTTGAATGGCCCCAATAGGTGCATGTATTTGAGTACTAGGTCTCCAGCTGACTGAACTCCTTGATAAGGATCATGAGGTGTAGCCTGTTTGGAGTAGGTATGCAATTGGAGGTGGGATTTGAGGCCTACACCATTCCCAGTTGCTCGCTCTCTCTCTCTCTCTCTCTCTCTCTCTCTCTCTCTCTCTCTCTCTCTCTCTCTCTCTCTGACTCTCTCTCACTCTCATTCTGTGTGTGTGTGTGTGTGTGTGTGTGTGTGTGTGTGTGTCATGCTTGTGGATCAGATGGAAGCTCTCAACTACTGCTCAAGCACCGTGTATGCCTGTCTGCTGCCATGCTCCCACCATGATGGTTGTAGACTCTAACCCTTTGGAACAATGTGCCCCAAATTTCATATGTTTCTCAGGTCACAGTGTTTTATCACTGCAATAGAAAAGTAATTAAGACAGAAGTTGGTACCAGGACTGGGGTATTGCTGTGACAAACCTGACCAACCTGTTTGCAGAATGTGGACGATTTTGAGACTTTGGACTAGAAAAGTCATTGAACACTGTAAGCAGAGCTTAATAGAGCAATGTATTAGGAGTTTGGAAGACAGTAGGACAGTAGTGCTGACACAATGTGAAGTATTGAGGCTCATCTCAAGAGGTTTCATAGAGGAACAATATTAGCCACTGGGCTAGAGAGTATTCTTTCGATAATCAGGAAAAGACTATGACTGATTTTTGTCCGTTTCCTAAGAATTTTCCTGAAGCGAATATTTTTTCATTTTTTAAATTATTTTAATTTTAAATAGCTTGTTTTACATGTCAATCCCAGTTCCCTCCCCTCCTCCCGCACTCCCCACCATCCCCCCAGCCTCCCACCCTATCGCCATTTCCTTCCACACAGGGGTTATCTAGAGTCTGCCATTTCACTCAGGGCAGGGTCCAGGCACTCCCCTAAGAGTCCAGGCTGAGAGCGCATCTCTTTTTGTGCTATGGACACACGAAGTCTGTTTGTATTCCAGGGATAAACACTGATCCACTGCCCAGGGCCCCATAGGTTACCCAGGCCTCCTCTCTGACTCTCACATTTGGGGGTTCTGGATCAGTCCCATGCTGGTCTCCCAGCTGTCAGTCTGAGGTCCAAAAGCTCTCCCCTGTTCAGATCAGCTGTCTCTGCTGGTTTTGCCAGCCCATTTTTGCCAATTTGCTCACCGCTCTTGTCTCTCTGTCGCTGGGTTCCTTGGTTCAGTTTAGTGTTCAACTGTGGGTGTTTGCCTCTGCTTCCATCAGTCACTGGATGAAGGCTCCAGGATGGTTATAGACATCAAGTTCAGCCCCGGTAGCCTAATGGATAAGGCATTGGCCTCCGAAGCTAAATTTAAGAGCTCTGTGGCAAATTAGATTATCAGAGATTTCAAGACAGTCTAATATTGACTCTGTAGCACGATTACTAGCAACTGCTCTTATAAAGATCTACAATAAAAAAAGCAAAAAATAAATATAAAAGGTACAGTTTGAGGAGAAAAGGAGTCCTAGGAAATGTAATGTTGGAACCAAGTCTTGTGCTCAAAGAGATGAGAAGCTTAAAGAAAGGTCTAATAGCCTGATAGGAAATGTAATAAAGGGAGCAATGCCCTGGGGAGACCCCACCGACCTAAGCTTCCAAGTTGTAAACAGAAAATGCCCAAGGAATTACAGAAAATCATATACAGCAAATCAAAGCCAACACAATTCAAGGAGGAAGTCCAGGTTCCACCCCAATTAGGTTTCAGTATTTAGCAGCATCATTTATATGGTTCTGGCTTTAGAGTCAAGAAGAATCCAGGAGTAAAGGGGTTGTGAAATCTTCCTCTGCCATTAAGAAAAGCTGCTGAAGCCAGGGATGTAGAAGGGAAATCCCTCTAAGGAGACCCAGAGAGGCTATTGTGTGAAGCTGTGAAAGTGAAGCCCGGGTTTTGAGATAGATTCCAGGGTGTTGGAGATGCCAGAGTCAAGGGATATCTGCCCTGGAGAACTGCATAGAGGGAATTGAACCAACCCAATAGAGAGAAGAATAGTATAGTCAGCACAGCTGGAATGGCAGAGCTATCTAAGCCTTTTGGCATCAGACACGGGAGCTACAAAATTTGGTGTTTGCCCTGTTGGGTGTCAGTCTTGATTAGGTACATTATTTCCTTATTATTCCCACACTGTTTCCTTGTTAGAAAGGTAATGTAAGCTCTGTGCCATTGTAGGTTATAAATATGTACTCCGCCTTTTGATTTTGCAGGCACTTACAGTAAAGTGATTATCTTCAAACTCAGAAGAGATTTTGGGACTTTTAAATTGTGTTGAGAGTATGAAAGACTATCGGGACTTTTGAAGCTAGAGTAAGCATAATTTTTCATTATGGAATTGCCGTGTGTTTATGGGTACCAGAAGGTACAATATTACAGTTTGAACAGCAATAGTCCCAGAGGCCCACACATGTGAAGACCTTCTTGAGAAGGATTAGGAGACATGGCCTTGTTTGAGGAGATGTGTCACTGGACACGGGCTTTGATGTTTCAAAACTCTATACCATTCCCAGTTACCACGCACTATCATTCTCTCTCTGTGTATGTGTGTGTGTGTGTGTGCTGTCTGTCTGTCTGTCTGTCTGTCTCTGTCTCTCTCTCTCTCTCTGTCTCTTTCCCCCACCCCCTCTGTGCTTCATGCTTGTAGATTATGACATAAACTCTCAACTACTGCTCCAGTGCTATGTCTGCTTGTCTACTGCCATGCTCCCTGTCATGAAGGCCATGGACTCCAATCTTCTGGGCTCTAAACCTTGAGCACCAATTAAATGCTTTCTTTCATGAGTTGACTTGGTCATGGGTGTTTCATCACAGCCATCAGAAAGGAACTAAAAAATAGCTTGAGAAACTCAAGTTGCTTTACAGAAGTTTGGGTTAAGAAGCCTTGGCCTACTGCTCTTCTCAAGTGCTGGAATGTGTGTGGATACTAAGTTGCTTATTGGAACCTCAAAATCAGAATATCAGCTGCTGGGTACTGCTATACAATTTAGTTTCTCATCAACCTGAAACAAGTTAGCATCTAGGAGAAGGGAACCTCCTATGAGAAGATGCCTCCATCAGATAAGCCTACAGGTGAGTTTGTGGGAGCACTTGATTAATGGTTGATGTGGGAGGTCCCAGTCTATGTGAACATATCACCCCTGAGCAGGTGGTCCCCCATTATATAAAAAAGCCAGCTGAGCAAGGTCTGAGAAGCAAGTCAGTAAGAATTCCTCTATGGCAACTCTTGCCTCCATGTTCCTGTCTTGAGTTCCTGCCCTGCTATCCTTCAATGATGAATCATTGCTCTGGTAATTGGCCCCCATAAACTCTTAGGGTGTGGTTCTATTAGGGGTGTGGTCTTGTTGAAGTAGGTGTGTCCATCTTAGAGGATATGTGTCACTGGTGGTGCCTTTGAGGTCTCCTATGCTCAAGCTATGCCTGCAGATCAAAGATGTAGAATTCTCAGCTCCTGCACAAACACCATGTCCCAGCATGACAATAATGGACTAAACACCCAAAACTGTAAGCCACCCAATTAAATGTTTTCTTTTCTAGAGTTGCTGTTCACAGCAACAGAAGCCCTAACAAAGACCATTACTTAGAAGGTAAAATAAACCCTATCCTGTGTTGTTTGGTCAGTGTTTAGTCACAACAGCAGAAAGCTGGGACAGCTGGGCATCTCCCTGCACTGGAGGAGATGGACTCACCAGCACTATTCCTAGCTCAGGATGCCGTCATGATTTGAATATGACCTGTCTCCCATAGGCTTGTAGGTTCAGTACTTGGTCTCCAACTGGTTATGCTATCTGGGGAGTCCTGAAAGCTGTGTGAGATGGGGCTCAGTTTTAGGAAGTAGGATACAGACAACATGTTTTGAAGGCTATCTTTGATCTCTACTTTCTGACTCTACATAGGATTCCATCCCCATGGTCAGAGTGGTCTGGCTTGCCTCAAGTGGAAAGTAACGAAGCCAAAACAAATCCTTCCTTCAAGAGGTTTTTGTCAGACACTTGATCTCAGTGACAACACAGCTGATTAATTTCAAATGTCGTTCAAAGCTGTCTGCTGTACTCCCCACAAGACTAGCCTTTATCTCTGCCTAGTTTTCTCCATCTTTGCCTCAGTATGCTCATAAGTTTACCATCACTCCTAGTGCCAGCTTCCAACTGCTACCCAACCCAACCCCCACCCAGTGGGCCCTAATGTTGACTATATCCTGGCCAACTGCATGTGTCCCTCAGTCACTGTGGAAGAGGGGTTTGCTGCAAGAAATGTAAGAGGTAATGACAAGTAGGAGTGAAAGACCCTGGCCCAGTCTAACAGGCAGCTGAGGCTTATGGAAAATTCCGCTCCTCCACAGCTGCATAATCATTGCCTTTCAGAAGGGAGCTCAGCCCAAGGACACAGGCTTCCTGGTGTCAAACACAGAGATATCTGCAGGCGGCCAGATGGCCAGCTCAGCAGGGTTGAGCAAACACAGAAACCGATTGTTCCTCGGACAGGGCCAAGACTAGAGTTCCAAGAAAAACCTCAATTGCCCCGAACCCTAGCCTCATTTAAATTGTCCAATCAGGGTCCTGTTACTAAGCTTCTCGCTTCTGTCCCACGCTTTTTGCTATAAAAGAACCCCTGAGTCCCCAGCTCGGCGCGCTCAGTTCCCCGAGACTGAGACGCCCGGGTACCCGCATGTTACCAATAAAAGCCTCTTGCTGTTGCATCCAAGTTCGTGGTCTCGCTGTTCCTTGGGTATGGGTCTCCCTTCCGTGAAAGCATCTCTTCGGGGGTCTTTCATTTGGGGGCTCGTCCCGGATTGAGACCCCCCGCCCAGGGACCACCGACCCACTTCTGGGAGGTAAGAATTGTCCGGACTCAATTTCTGTTGTCTGCTGTCTGTCTTTGCCTGTTATTTTCTCGCGCCTGCGTCTGTAGTATACAGCTGTATGCATCTGTATCTGGCGGCACCAAGGAGGAATTGACGAGTTCATACTCCCAACCGCAGCTCCAGGAGACGTCCTGGTAGCGTCTGGATTCCTTAAGGACTCATCTGGGTTAGGGGTAGATGTCTAGGAATCTGCCCTGTCTGTTTGGGGAAGTCCCGCTGGGATTTTCCATCCTTGTAGGGGACGAGGACGGGAGCACGAGGCGCCCGTCCCCGAGCCCATCTGAATTTTTGCTTTTGACTTTACGTCAAAGCCACGCAGCGAAAATCTGTTTGTTTTTGTTTCTTATCTATTCGTCCGTCTTAGTGTCGTTTGTCATCGCTCTCGAGAAAATGGGCCAGACAGTTACCACTCCGCTCAGTCTGACCCTTTCACATTGGCAACAGGTTCAGGAGTACGCTCATAACCAGTCTGTCGATGTGCGCAAGAAGAAATGGATCACCTTTTGCTCTTCCGAATGGCCAACTTTTAATGTTGGCTGGCCACGAGATGGCACCTTTAACCCTCAAATTATCTTCCAGGTGAAGGAGAAAGTCATGGATCCTGGGCCCCACGGCCATCCGGACCAAGTTCCCTATATAGTTACCTGGGAAGCACTAGTTTATGACCCTCCTCCCTGTCAGCCGGCAGCGGCAGCAGCCGAGGCCCAACCTTTGCCTCCTACCGACCCGGAGCCCTCACCTATGGCCTCCAGACTGCGAGGCCGCAGGGAGCAGCCTGCTCCGGATTCCACCGCCCTGCCCCTCCGGACGGGCCATGATGGCCAATTACAATACTGGCCGTTTTCTGCCTCCGATCTTTATAACTTGAAAAATAATAACCCCTCCTTTTCAGCAGACCCCGTGAGACTGACTGATCTATTAGAGTCGGTTCTCACTACCCATCAGCCCACCTGGGACGATTGCCAACAGCTTTTGCAGGTCCTCCTAACTTCGGAGGAAAAACAGTGGGTCCTTCTTGAAGCCCGGAAGAATGTTCCTGGGGCAAATGGACAACCTACACAGCTTCCAAATGAAATTGATGCTGCTTTCCCCCTTGACCGCCCCGACTGGGACTTCACCACTGAGGCAGGTAGGACCCATCTGCGTCTTTATCGCCAGTTGCTTGTAGCAGGTCTCCGAGGGATGGGTAGGCGCCCTACAAGTTTGGCCCAGGTAAGGCAGATAGTTCAGAAGGCAGAGGAATCGCCAGCCGCATTTTTAGAAAGACTTAAGGAAGCTTACAGAATGTATACCCCATATGACCCTGAGGACCCCGGGCAAGCTACTGGCCTGACCATGTCCTTCATCTGGCAGTCGGCTGCCGACATCAGAAACAAATTACAGCGGCTGGAAAATTTACAGGGTTATACTCTACCAGATGTATTAAGAGAGGCAGAGCGTATCTTTAACAAGAGAGAAACCCAGGAAGAGAGGGAAGAGAGATGGAGAAAAGAGGATCAAGAGAGGGCAGAACGTCAGAGACAGGAAACTGAAGAGAGGGAGATAGCGAGGGACAAGAAGCATAACAGAGAAATGACTAAACTGTTGGCCACAGTAGTCGCAGAGCAGAGACAGGATAGGCAGAGAGAGGGACAAAGGGGGCCTCGCCTAGAAAGAGACCAATGTGCATACTGCAAGGAAAAAGGACACACGGGAGTGCCCCAAGAAACAACGAAGGACCTTTCAAAGACCCAAACCCCGTTCTCAGACCTCCGACCTCCTGAGCCTCGAAGATTAGGGAGGTCAGGGCCAGGAGCCCCCCCGAGCCGCGGATAACCATACCAGTAGGGGGGCGTCCGGTCACCTTCCTGGTCGACACGGGGGCCCAACACTCTGTTCTAAATCGGTCACCCGGCCCCCTGAGCCGCCGAACTGCCTGGGTACAAGGGGTCACCGGCGGGAAACAATATCGATGGACCACGGACCGCCAGCTCCACCTAGCGACCGGTAAGGTGATGCACTCCTTTCTACATGTTCCTGACTGTCCTTCCCCGCCTAATGACTAGATATCTGATTAGCAGCCTACACAAACTCACTCATTTGAGCTCCAGGAAAATGCGAGAACTATTAGCCCGGGAGGAAAATACCCGCCACCTGTTGGGAACAGAAGAAATACTAAAACAAGTGACTGAGCGATGTGACGCCTGCGCCCGCGTAAATGCGACCAGGCTAAAGCTACCCATGGGGACTCGAGCTCGTGGGCACCGGCCTGGGGTGCATTGGGAAATAGATTTCACAGAAATCAAACCAGGAAAATATGGATACAAGTACCTCCTGGTTTTTGTTGACACCTTTTCGGGATGGACTGAAGCTTACCCTACCAAGCATGAGACGGCAAAGGTGGTCACCAAGAAACTTCTTGAAGAAATCTTCCCCCGTTACGGAATGCCACAGGTATTGGGGACAGACAACGGGCCTGCCTTTGTTTCTCAGGTAAGTCAGTCTGTGGCCACTTTATTGGGGATTAACTGGAAATTACATTGTGCTTCCTGACCCCAAAGCTCAGGACAGGTAGAACAAATGAATAGAACCATTAAGGAGACTTTAACTAAATTATCACTTGCAACTGGCACTAAAGACTGGGTCCTCTTGCTCCCCCTTGCCCTCTATCGTGCCCGAAATACACCGGGCCCCCATGGCCTCACTCCTTTTGAAATTTTATATGGAACCACCATTCCCTTTGTTCAGTTCTTTGACCAAGATATTTCTGACCATGCCAATTCCCCCTCTCTTCAAGCTCACCTGCAGGCACTCCAGCTGGTCCAGCAGGAAGTCTGGAAGCCCCTGGCCCAAGCCTACCGAGACCAGAGGAGACGCCCTATCGTCCCCCACTCCTATCACGTGGGAGACAGCGTTTGGGTCCGACGTCACCAGGCTAAGAACCTTGAACCCCGCTGGAAGGGACCATACACTGTCCTGCTGACCACCCCTACTGCTCTCAAGGTGGACGGGATCGCTGCTTGGATACACGCCTTGCATGTGAAAGCTGCCTCCCCTGAGGATTCAGACCCAGGATGGAAGGCTCAGCGCACTCAAAATCCTCTAAAGATAAGACTCTCCCGAGTTGTTTGATTGCCTTCTTATGCTTCATGCTTACCTTTCCCTTATTGAGGGAAGTCCTCACACGAGTATTCAATATTACTTGGCGTGATAACCAATCTGGGGACGGGACACTACTGCAAACCTGAGTTCCCAACTTGGGGCTCTGACAGACACCTTCCCTACCCTGTATTTTGATCTATGTGATCTGGTGGGGGAGGATTGGGAGCCCTGATCATTATACTTTTGATTCTGATGTTTGAGCCATGCATCTTAAACAGACTGACCCAATTCATAAAAGAAAGGTTGTCGGTTGTACAATCCCTGGTCTTAACCCAACAGTACCAGCAGCTAAAACAGAGGGATCTCGAAATAGCAGAAACCCTTGAATGAAAGATTCCATTCAGTTACAAGAGCAATGGGGGAATGAAAGACCCTGGCCCAGTCTAACAGGCAGCTGAGGCTTATGGAAAATTCCGCTCCTCCACAGCTGCATAATCATTGCCTTTCAGAAGGGCGCTCAGCCCAAGGACACAGGCTGCCTGGTGTCAAACACAGAGATATCTGCAGGCGGCCAGATGGCCAGCTCAGCAGGGTTGAGCAAACACAGAAACCGATTGTTCCTCAGACAGGGCCAAGACTAGAGTTCCAAGAAAAACCTCAATTGCCCCGAACCCTAGCCTCATTTAAATTGTCCAATCAGGGTCCTGTTACTAAGCTTCTCGCTTCTGTCCCTCGCTTTTTGCTATAAAAGAACCCCTGAGTCCCCAGCTCGGCGCGCTCAGTTCCCCGAGACTGAGACGCCCGGGTACCCGCATGTTACCAATAAAAGCCTCTTGCTGTTGCATCCAAGTTCGTGGTCTCGCTGTTCCTTGGGTATGGGTCTCCCTTCCGTGAAAGCATCTCTTCGGGGGTCTTTCAGGAGTCACTATGGCACCTCATGCCAGTTATACAGCTATTTGCCCCTATGAAATCTCATCCGTAAAGTGTGATCCCTCAACAGACAAAAATTTTGTGGACACATGTCAACACCACCTGTGTTTTAACAACCTAAGTTTGAAAATATTTACCAAACGTGTTTTGTTTACTTGCTTTTACATGTGATTGTTTCATGCTTAGCATTTGCCCAAAGAAACAATCAAAATTATCCAATTCAAATGTGGCAAAGTTATTTTCAGTCTTTCTTATGAAGAGAGAAATACAGATAATATTTGGAGACTGGAAAGAGAACTAGTAACTGTAGATAATTTGTACTTACCTATTTATATTGCCTATTGAAAAAGCTAATACATGAACCCTTAGAGAGAACAGAATGCTTAGAAGATACAGATCTTACCCATAGGACCAGTAAAAGAACCTGACACTAAGCCTGAGGACCTAAGTTCAGTTTCTGGGAAACACATTGTAGGAGAAAACTGACTCCCACAAGTGTCCTCTGCTATGTACACACACACACACACACACACACACACACACACACACACACACACATAAAATGTAATTAAAAGCTTGCTTTTAAAGTGTCTCACCTACCCATGGGCTCCATTACTGGTTGTGTTATGACTAGGTTCATGGTAACCATTCATGACAGACAATTACTCCTCTGTTTGTACTGAGAACTAACTCCCCTTCATGGAATTTCTAGATAATCACCCGTGAGTGACATCCAATCTCCACGAAGATGGACAGTTAGAGAGAGGAGTGACTGACAAGTGACCTCAGCAAATGTCTCCACCATGCAAGGAGATCAAGGACAAAATCAAATCTGAAATCTTGCTGACAAGCAGCTGCTATCATTTTCTCACACCAACCTGATGGCTCTGTAACACATCCTTCATTTCCAGAGGAAAAATAGCTGACACCAGGCTACAACACTCTTGACTCCTTGGCCTATACTGCAGTGACCCAGGAGTATCACATTATCAGGCATTCACTCTAGGCATCATTTAGGGCTTCTTGAAACATTTCAAAGAGGAGTTTTAGGTGATAGTCTTAGGTGACTGTATGCTGTAGATTTGTGAGTTACCTAGCCTGACTTTGGGTCAAAATTTAATTCAGTTCATAGTTCAAATGAAATCAAATCCTGGAGTTCAGTAAACAGAACACCCAGTTTTGATGTGAAGAATGTAGAGGCTGACACCCCACTTTCACATCTGTTTACCTAGATACCCTCCTGCTCAACACGGACTGTCTCACCAGGCCCTCACTTGTAGGGTGGTCTTGGGTCCCAGATTACATTGGGATCTTTGGTCTTTACTGATAATTCGAAGATTTCTATCCTTACATTCTTAAATAGCCTGGCGACCCATCTTTTATCTCCCCGGTGGAAAGTCTGTGTAGAATCTCTCTCCCGCATCCTTTTGATAGCACAGACTAGACAACAAACTATCCCCACAGCTTTCCCAAAGTGAGGTATGCCCAGGAAACACAGAGTACTCACCAAGGGGCTATTTGAAAAAATGTGTAGAAATTCCACCTTTACAGTATGTGATATATTCATAAATCATAAACACAGTTATACATGCATGAACAGCTCATGTTCAAAATCTATTTGTGGGCATACCATTAGGTGCTCCTTCTGAGAAACATTTAGAATTCATTAAGTTGGATCACACTATAGTCTGTGCTCCTGTGACAACAGCATGATTGAATGGTCTAGAAAAAAACAGTTTATCCCTCACAGATCTGGAAGTCAGAAGTCTAACATCACTGCAGATCCAATATCTACTGAGAGCTCTCTTCCCAACTCATATATGAAGTCATTTTCCTGTGTCCTCACACAGTGGAAAGGGCAGTGTGTCTTGCTAGGATCTTTTCTTTTGAGGGTGTTAATCCTATTTGTGATTATCAGACTCTCACAGCTAGGCAACAACCAAGGACTCTATCTCCCAGTGCCACCATCACGAGGATTAGGCTTCCAAGAAGCGAGGAGACATTCTTTCAGTCGCCAGTATTACTGACTCATTTCAAGCTCAAGACCTAGTTCCTTGAAGGACATGGTCTCAAACATGGTAAACTACTAAAATGTCTCACTCCCTATCTATTTCTCATGATACCCAATTCTAAGATTATACCTCTCAGGTTCCATGCCCACAAGCCCAGGAAGTCATTGACATAATCCTTCCCATCTTCCCTACCCCTCTATGGTCACCCAACTCTGCCCCATAACCTTCTGCCTAGGTTGTGTTCTCCTCGAAGACTTGCCTTTGGCATTTCCTGGAGACCCCATTGAAGATGGAGGTTTCTGTCCTGCCAGGTCCCGCTGATCTTTAGCCCCAGTAATCATGCAGAGACATATTAATTGCTAAGCTGTTGGCCAATGGCTAGGACTCCTTACTGGCTAGCTCTCTCATAACTACTAACCCATTCCTATTCATCTAAGCATCGCCACATACTCTTGGCTTACCCAGGATTGCTCCAGCATGTTACTCCTTCTGCCTCTGCATGGCATCTCTCCCATTGGCCTCCCCCTGCCTTCCTTTCTCCAGCCTTCTCCTGATCTGGTCACCTCACCTATGCTTCCTACCTGGCTATTGGCCAAACTGTGTTTTATTCATCAACAAATAAGAGAATCATATATAGAGAAGGGCATCCCCCATCACTCCAATCACTCCATCTTTTTTTTTTATTGGTTTTTTGAGACAGGGTTTCTCTGTGGCTTTGGAGGCTGTCCTGGAACTCGCTCTGTAGACCAGGCTGGCCTCGAACTCACAGAGATCCTCCTGCCTCTGCCTCCCGAGTGCTGGGATTAAAGGCGTGCGCCACCAACGCCTGGCCCCCCAGTATTATCTTAAAGCCAGTGACTCCTTGGATTACCCTTGCTTATGTGGTATTCCTCCAGTCACCTGGTCCACTTACATCTTTCCCACATGTGGTGAGTTCTCTCTGAATACAGTTGGAATGTGCAATCTCCACAAAATTTACTTATTCCCCAACCCAATAGTGTTGGGAGATTAGTCAAAACGGATGAAGTTTAAGCCATGAGGGACCCATGCCCATGAATGAATAAGAGCTAGTTGGGGGTTCTACGGAAACATTTGAGGAATGTTCTTTCTTGACTCTGTCTCTTATCCTATCATGTGAAGACACATTCATTCCTCGCTCATCTTGTCTAGTTAGCACAGCAGGGGCATCATGTTGAAGCAGATATCTAAACCGTCAACACTGTAACCTTCAAACTCTAGCCCACAGAACCATCAGGGAAAGAATTTCTTTTCTAAATAAATCCCATGGTCTGCGGCATTCTACCCAGCTGCACCGTATGGATGGGCGTGGTTTACAAAACTTTGCTAGCTCTAAGGAGCAGGTAAGTCTGAACCACTCCACAGGTGAAAGGGGTGAAGACACAGCCAGCACACAGACATCTGCAACCTCCTAAGCAGTGTCATTATGATGCTGCCTACAGCTGTCCTGAACCCATTAGTTCAGCTATAATCATTCTGATTCTTCTAAGCCACTTGAACACATTTCATTCTAAGATCACATAGTGATCGTATTGATTTTAAGTGTCATCTCGACCATTCCTGTTCTCCTTTCTCTGCATCTTTTGGGTTTCGATTTCTATTTTCAGAGTAAATAAGTTTCCTCCTCTATGCTACTTCTTTGCCATTTTATGACTAATCTGAATTCTGACCATAACTATAGTATTTTCCCAAGAAAAATCTTTCCTTTTTCTAAGATGAATTGGGCTGCATAGGAGGGAAGTGCTTCCAAATAGGAAACACAAACAATTCACAAACTATATGCCGACTTTAACTGAGAGTCAAACACAGAGGAGAGGAGGGAGAATAGCAGCAGATTTAGGGATGTTATATAAATGATGTTATATCGACAGATCATTGCAATACAAAACTTGCCTGCAGAACTGAAAGATAATGCACAGTTACCCAGAAAAGCAAATGGCTGTGAACTGGCTATGGCCAACCTTGCCTCAAGGAATGGTCTTGCTTATTCTACTTTACTCTGAGTTTTAAACGGCAAAAGAATGGTGCTATCTGAACAGGTCATACCACTCACATATTTGTAATATGTGAGTGGATAGGAGCACCATGATATTGGGGGTGAAGGCTACATATATTGCATATTCTATTTTTCTATGCTATAATCATAGTAATTTTTTCAAAAAAATCATGAAAATACTGTTTATCTCATTAGTATAGTCATTCTGCCCACTTACAGAGGAAGGCTTGAATTGAGTAAAGGATCTTCATAGCCATTTTTGTTTGCTTTAGGACAGAGTTGAGCACTGAACCGGAACAATCCACATAGCTTTAGTTATTATTGCTCCAAGGGCTCAGGACATAGACATGCACTACCTGGTTCTTTTGCCAAACACCCGCCAGTACCATGCTGAAGAGCTAGCAGCTGTGTCTTGGAGCATAAATGAAATGGTCTATTACTCACCATGGGTTTCCCTTTGCTAGTCTCTTCTCGGAGGCCCTGTGCTGGCTTCTAGACTGTTGTGTCTGCTCACTGAATACTCAACAGCTGGTTGTTCACTGTGCCTATTGATCCAGGAGAAGCTTTAATTAAACTACAATTTCAACAGGCCCAGACATAGGAATCAAAGTTTGATCCACTGAGGGGGTGTCCAGGCTTTTCAAAAGTCCTCCAAGGTTTCGAGTTGGAACTAATGGTCAGGCCAACTAAGGGATGATCTCCGGTAGCTGTGCATAGATGAGTCCTTGTCTTCTAGAGGGGAAAACTGTCTGAGTGACTAAATCCATGGGCATAATGCAGGATCTGTGTGTCTCCCATGCGTGACAACAGCCACCACAGGGGCCACTAACTGTTATCTGCCAAACTTCACATTTATTATTGCCAGTGGTTTTCCAATTCTATAGGAGCGGTGGTGCCCCTGCAGTCAGCATCCACTCAGGAAACTTCCCTAAGATGCATTTGCTTGAGGTACTTCCCATTCTTGTCTGATCAAAAGGAGCAAACGAAAGCAGAAAGGACAAGCTGCCCAAAAGCCTGGTGATATGATGACATAGAGAGCATCCTCGTAACCAGACAGAAAGCATCTCTAAAACACAGAGAGAAAGAATGCCTAAAACGCACAGAGAAAGTATCCTAGGAACACAGAGAGAAAGCATCCTTATAGCTAGACAGAAAGGAAAACACCCCAACACAAAGAGAAAACCTTACTATAATAGGCAGAAAGCATTCTTCTGTAAGTCCACCTGCATAGCTAGGTACAGTGCAGGCTTTGTGGGGTGGGGACAAACATTGTAGTGGTCTATTATGAGGACCATTAATGAGGGATGCAGGACTCAGAAAGTGAAGTATGGAACTGTTGAGGTTAATGGCAGGCAGCCCTGGTCAGGGTGGTAGGAGTAGGGGCAGAGGTTGTCTTTACTCTAAATTGAGTTGGAAATTACATTTCGATTTAAGGTTTCAGGTTTTTTTTTGTCAAATTCCAAATCTTTCACAGCCATTTGTATTTCGCTTCTAGATTTCTACACTTTTACTTGCGTTGAATCTGACTGTGTGTTTGGTCAGCTCAAAGAGGCTATTTGAAAGGAATTGTCTTTTAACACAAGAGAAAATAAAGGGACAGCCACAACAGCATGAGGAGACACACCTTCCAAGGCTGAGGAAATCCAATGTTCTCTTCCACACCACAGTCCCCCACACCCTTACATACAACTCCCAGTTTAGTCAATGCCTAAGCACATCCACTTTGTCAATTTCTGATTCCTAGTTTCTTATTGAATACAGGGAGCTAGGGTGGCAAATAAGGAATCCAGTATACAAGCTACATGCACACCGGGAGCACAAACATAGACACAAGCTGCAGACTCACACACCACACACCGTAGGCACATACAGCCCTCCGCACGTGCATACCCTATGAACATACTACATATTCACACACAGCACACACTTTCCAGGCGTACATACAAAGTATGAGCATACACACACACACATGCTGCAAGCACAAACAGGGCATCCCCATTTGTACAGACACTGAAACCTAACATGTGTGTGTACATATGCATATGTGTGTATACATACATATATATATGCCATCTTACACCACAGAATACACATACAGCATGTGTTGGTTAGTTTCATCTCAACTTGGAACAAGCTTGGGAAGAAGGACTCTTTATTGAGAATATGACTCCATAGATTGACCTGCACGCAAGGCTGTGGGCATTCTCCTGATTAATGCTTGATGTAGTCAAGCCCCCTGTGAGTGAACCCATGTGGTCCTCCTGTGTTATATAAGGAGGAAGCAGAATGAGCAAGTCATGAGGGGCAAGCCAGTAATAAGCAATCCCCCATGGCCTGAGATCCTGCTTGCATTCAGATAGAGTGCGTCCTTGGTGTTGCTGGAAGATATAAGCCTCTTCCTCCCCAAGAAGGAAATGGAGTTCGGCCATGGCATTTTGTTTGTTTGTTTGTTTCGGTTTTTTTCCATATATTTTTATTTAACTTTTTACGCATGTCACGCTCAGCCATTAAAGGCTAGGCTCACAACCAAAAATATAAGAGGTCATGGTGTTTTATCACAGTGATAGAACCCCAAGGGAGAGAGAAATTGAGCACCAGGAGTGCTGCGACAGACCTGACCATGTGATTTTGGAATGACTGTGGTGGAGTTTGAATTTGAGATAGAAAAGCCATTGGTTGCTAGTGCTCAGTGGGCTGTTACATGGGAACTTTGAGGATTAGAGTGTTGTGAGCATTGGAGATGGCGGAAGACTTCCTTGTGCGGTTCAGAGGGAAATGCTCTTGTCCCTTAGAGACTCTATCTGGCCCAGTTTATATTTCAAATTAAAGATCTGTGACTCTGGTAAACTGGACTTGAAGAACTGACTGTAAGTAATAAGGAACCAGAGCCACTGAAGTGAAAGCTTTGCTTTTTGGGGACAATGAGTACTTGTCATCTAGGCTGAAGAATCAGCAGAGATTAAGAACTGACAACCTTAGGTTGACCGTGCAGGCACCACGGCCCATGGAGACCAAGGAGAAGCTCAACTTGGAAATATGTATGAGTCTCCAGGTAGGTGCTAATTTTGAAGGAATCGAGGGATCGTGGGGAGCAGTTTAGGAGGCTAGGAGAGGCCATCAGTGAACATGTGACCTCCGTTGAAATAGAAGCCTATGACGTGAAGGGCTCCTGAAGAGAAGCCAAGGGCTGGCACCATGGGAAGGGTTAGAGTCTCCGAGGAGCGCACAGAATCGGTCAAAGTATAACTCAGTTGGAGGGGGGACTCCAACATTGTAGAGATAGTACCAAGGGACCTCCATCAAGGACAGTGACAGCTGTGGAGTTGAGCTAGCCTGAACCTGTGGCAAGCCCTATGTGCTGCAAAGCCTGAGAAGTAGCCCAGATCCTTTGGAGCCCAGAGGGTGATGAGTGGGTCCCGAATGTCAAAACACTAAACCCTGATGCTGTTGAATTTTGGGTTTGCTTTGACTTGATTATAACTGTAGCCTCATTCTTTCCTCTTGGAGTAAGAAAATCTCTAGCTTTATTTTACAGGATCCCACCATTAAGAGGATTTGAATATTTTGGAGATGTTTTAAACTTTGAAAGAGACTTTGGATATTTTAAAGAGGTTGAACTTTTACAGTATGGAAAATTTAAAAGCTGTGGAAAGTTCTATTACTGTGAGACATTGCAGACAAATAGGAACTAAAGGTTTATGGTTTGATAATGACGTGTTCATGGGTCAATATGACAAGAGATAACTTCTGCTGGGTAGCTGTATGCCAACTTGATGCAAACTAGAGTCAGTTAGGGAGAGGGACTCTCAACTGGGAAAATGTCTCCTTAAGTTTGCCTGTTGGTAAGTCTGTATGTGTTTCCCTGGTTAATGATTGACCTGGTAGGGCCCAGCCCACATCAGACAGGCTGCCTTAGATAATACAAGAAAGTAGGATGATCAAGTCATGAGGAACCAGCCCGTAAGAAACCCTCCTCCAAGGCCTCTGCTTCAGGTCCTGCCTTCAGGTTCCTGTCCTGAGTCCCTGCTCTGACTGCCCTCAGTGATGGACGGTGACCTGAGTGTTACAAGATGAATTAACCCCATTTTCTCCTCAGTGATGGACGGTGACCTGAGTGTTACAAGATGAATTAACTCCATTTTCTCCTCAGTGATGGACGGCGACCTGAGTGTTACAAGATGAATTAACTCCATTTTCTCCTCAGTGATGGACGGTGACCTGAGTGTTACAAGATGAATTAACCCCATTTTCTCCTCAGTGATGGACGGCGACCTGAGTGTTACAAGATGAATTAACCCCATATTCTCCCCAGGTTGCTTTTGATCACAGTGTTTTATCCCAGCAATAGAAAGCTAAATAGGACACAAAAGGTGTGTACTTTTATACACAAACCCCACATACTCACATATATCTCTACATGACATATATTTATCCTACGTACCACATAACAAACATGCCCACATACACATATTTTACACAAATACTGTTCATCATGCATGTATAATATATATATATATATATCACAGGCTATAGATTATGTATTCATACCACACCATATACTATGAACCATACATATATATTCCATATGCACATAAACATAAACACATAAAATACACATTCATCATATCACTGATGTAAATTCATACCATGCAACAGCCACGTTTGCATTTCCTATACACAAAACTTAAACACCACAGTATTCCTTACAGACACAATTCAGACTCTACACACACACTTACTCATCTACACATGCCACACAGTACATATTGTACCCCCATCACATACCACAAATTCACATATACAAATACCATATTTAAATACCCTGTACAGACCTACCATTAGGTCATGTACCATGGCATAACATACATGTGCCTTTTTACTTCATATAAAATAAAAGCCATCTTGATAGTGTTCCCCCCACGTGGACAAAGAGTCATAGCATCAACCTAAGTTGACACAGAAAGGAACTCACAAGGAATGAGATGTAGAGCTTGTCATTTGGACAAACTGGTCCAAATCCCCTTTGAACGACCTGGCTTATTTTCTCACAGCTTTCAAATCCTTTTCTTGGAGGCTATGGAAAAGTACATTGTGGATAAAAGTTGCGATCAGGCAGGATGGCGCTAGGCAGAGGGCAAGGGAAAGCAAGGTCAGAGCCAACTGTAGGCACATCCAGCTCTGATAGGACCCAAGAAGAGGGTACTACTGATGAAGGCCACCCCATCTCCATCCCTGTGTTTCATGGCCTGTACAGCATGGGTCCCAGAACCCCAGAGAGGAGCAGAAAGGCAATGAAGAAATAACAGACGAAAGTACGGTGTGCTGGAATCAGGTAGGGTTCTATAACTGCTGCATCTAGGAACTTAAGCATATTTCCTAGGTACAGCAAGGTGTGGGGGGAGGTTAGATAATCTCCTTAGGCCAGGCTGTAACATTTGGGAGGTAAAACCCTCAGTTGCTAGTCTTTGAACACACTGATCCATCATTCATAAACATACATACTCTGACTCCTAAGAAAAGCCTTGCCATATGCCTGGGACATATGGATAATGGCTTTCCAATTATCTCATGTGTCTAAGACCTTGGGTATCTCGGGTCTGAGGCTTGGGCACATGTCGAAATTCACATTCACTCAGGGCTTCACTGTTGAAGAATATTATTATTTTTTCCAATTTTTTAAATTTTAATTTTAAATAGCTTGTTTCACATGTCAATCCCAGTTCCTTCTCCCTCCCCTCCTCCCGCACCCCCCTACCATCCCCCCAGCCTCCCACCCTATCGCCATTTCCTTCCACATAGGGAATATCTAGAGTCTGTCATTTCACTCAGGGCAGGGTGCAGGCACTCCCCTAAGAGTCCAGGCTGAGAGAGCATCGCTCTTTGTGTTATGGACACACGATGTCTGTTAGTATTCGAGGGATAAACACTGATCACTGCTCAGGACCCCATAGGTTGCCCAGGCCTCCTCACTGACTCTCACATTCAGGGGGTCTGGATCAGTCCCATGCTGGCCTCCCAGCTGTCGGTCTGAAGTCCAAGAGCTCTCCCCTGTTCAGATCAGCTGTCTCTGCTGGTTTTGCCAGCCCATTCTTTGCCAATTTGCTCATCGGTCCTCTCTCTCTGTTGCTGGGTTCCTAGGGTTCTGTTCAGTGTTTAACTGTGGGTGTTTGCTTCTGCTTCCATCAGTCACTAGATGAAGGCTCCAGGATGATTATAGACCTCAAGTTCGTTATCAGGAATGGTCATTCCAGGTGGTCTCTACACTATTGCTTAGCTTGCCAATTGGTGTCATCCCTTTAGATCACTAGAGGTCACAATGGTTCCTGATCTGTCTTCTAACCTATGATTCCCTCTTCCCCCATCCTACCCCCCAGTCAACCTTCCTGTTCCTCCACGACCTACTCACTCTTCCACTTCACCCCCTCTCTATTTCCCAGGTCCCCCTCCCTGCACCCCTCGCCGTGTTCCCCATCTGTTCAGAGGATCTTGCCTCATTTCTCTTCTCTTGGGTACCTTTTAGCATCTTTTAGGTTCTTTCCTGTTTCCCAGACTTTCTGTCAGTGGAAGTGTAGACTGGCAATCTCCTGATCCATGTCTAAAATCCATATATGAGTGAGTACATACCTTGTTTATGCTCTATAGCGTTTGTTTTAACAATACAAAGATACATTGCATCCTTTTTATGTTGCATTTGTTTAACTCTGTGAAGCTATGATTTTTTTGCCTGTCTAAAATACCTGATTGGTCTAATAAAGAGTTGAACAGCAGGAAGAAGGACAGGTGGGACTGATAGGCAAAGAAAATAAATAGGAGGAGTAATCTAGAAGGAAAGAGGAAGGAACGAGAGAGGAAGGGGAGGAGGACTCCAGTGACCAGTCACCTAGTCAGCCAGCCAGCCACAGAGTAAGAGTGAAAGCAAGATATACAGAAGCAATAAAAAGAAAGGCACAGAGGCAAAAGGTAGTCGGGATGATTTAAGCTAAGGAAAGCTGGCTAAAAATCAGCCAAGCTAAGGGCGTGCAATTATAAGAAAGAATAAGTCTTTGTGTATTCATTTGGGAGCTGGGTGGCAGGCCCCCCCAAAAGAGAAAAGAGACAAAGAATAAAATACAAACTACGTTTTGGCATTCCAGTGTGGGACTAGAGTAAAAGAAAATCCACCAACATTTCCCTCACTCAGGGCTTGCTCTGTCCCTACATCTATGTCTTCCAGGAGCGGTCTCCCTATTAACCTAGACACTGAGCATCCCAAAGCTCTATGTATCTCCAGGTACTCTGTTGACCTTATCAGGCCACCATTTTTTTCTGGTGGCCTGTCCTTCCTCCCAGCTAATCAAAGTTAATGATTATACCTTCTTCTATAAATCTTATGTCCTAGTATGGTGGTTTTAATGAGAATGGCCCCCAGGTGTTCAGATATTTAAATGCTTGGTCCCTAGTTGGGGAACCTATGTGTGAAGGATTAGGGTCTAGCCTTGCTGGAGGAGGTATAGCATTGTTAGAGAAGTTATGTAACTGGGGGCGGGATTTGAGAGGAGAAGGGCTCAGTGTTTCTGCCTGCTGCCTGTGGGA
Organism: Mesocricetus auratus; assembly: GCF_017639785.1. Lineage (NCBI taxonomy): Eukaryota > Metazoa > Chordata > Mammalia > Rodentia > Cricetidae > Mesocricetus > Mesocricetus auratus. The sequence continues at coordinate 32,144 of NW_024432356.1, forward strand.
TCAGGATGTATAACTCTCAACCTCTGCTCCAGAACTAGGCCTGTCTGCTTTCTGCCATGACGATGATGAATTAACCTTCTGAAGCTAGAAGGAACTCCCTAGTTCAATGTTTCTTTTTATAAGAGTTGCCTTGATCATGGTGTCTCTTGAGAGCAGTAGAACAGTAATTAAGACATCCAGTGAGGAGATCAAAACCTCCTTTGTGTGGATGAAGGAGAAACTTGAGGTAACAAAATTGATGCCACAAAAGATTTAGTAGTAAAACTTCTTAGGGGTTCTTAAACAAAATGGAGTTTAGCTGAAGGAACGCATCCTCCGATAAGACAGGAGGATGGGCTGTGTACTAGCCACACTCGTTAGAAACTACGAGCAAGAAAGTCTGTGACATAACTGAAGTTTAGGGACGCGGAGAGAGTTTCTGCTAATGCTTATTCACCAAGGTTGTCCTCTAATGAGGCTCCATCCCCATAACAATCCTGACTTAAGCCAGCCCTCAGAGGCCCACCCCCATGTCAGGTGAGGTGCCTCTAAGAGGCAGCACAAAAGGACTGAGCAGAGTCACAACTACCATTAAGTACTGGTCTGCCTGTTAGTTTTCTGAGCTCTTATCAGGAAAAGCATACTTCTGCCAGGTGGGGATGACCCTGGATAACATTACTCAAAAAAGAACAAAGCTGGTGTACTTAGGAAAAAATTCTAGCAGAATTTGGCAGTGGAAATCTCTCATCTGCCCAAGTAGTCAGATTTTTCCATCTCCTGTCTATGTTTCAGTTGTTCAAATTGTAACCCCGAGTAAATCCCTCTAAAAGGGATTTAAGGATGAGAGGGCTTGTGGAATGCAGGACCTAAGGTAATATCTAAGTTAGTAAGACCTTCTATCAATGGGCGGCTCCTCTTTGAGCATTAGCCAGAGCCAGAAGTTTGCTCTGTCGAAGAGTTTTTCCTATGTTAACCTCTAAGTGTGTGCAGTGATTTCTCACCGGTAAAGCATATTATTTGTATAACAGTGTCATGGCCTGGACCACCCAAGGAGGGTTCTGCTTAGGCAGAGGACCACAGGCCACCACATCAGCACAGAAGGCCATGGGAAGCGCGGCAGAGCGGGAAGGACAGTTTCTGTCTTTAAACACAGAAAGAAAGAAAAAAAACAATGGCATCTTGAAATTTGCAGGCAAATGGATGGCACTAGAAGAAACCATCCTGAGTGAGGTAACCCAGTCACAAAAAGACAAACATGGTATGTACTCACTCATATATGGATTTTAGACATGAAACAGGGGAGTGCCAGGCTACAATCCCACCGCCAGAGAGGCAGGGAAACAGGAAGGACCCTAAGAGAGACATACATGGTACCCCAGAAAAGGTGGAATAAGGCAAGACCTCCTGGGCAGATTGAGAGCACAGGGTGGGGGAGGGGAAAAGGAGCCAGGAAAAAGAGAGGGAGAGAAGAGGAAGGTAGAGGAGGACATGGGGGAGCAGGAAAGTTGAGTTGGGGTTAGAATAGAGGAGAGCAGGATGAGAGACACCATAATAGAGGGAGTCATTCTAGGTTTGAGGGGAGATCTGGCACTAGTGAGAACTCCAGAGATGTACAAGGATGACACCAACTGGCAAACTAAGCAGTAGTGAAGAGACTACTTTAAATGCCCCTCCCTAATAATGATTTTGACTACTATCTTACATACCATCCTAGAACTTCCATCTAGTGACAGACTGAAGCAGAGGCAGACACTCACAGCTAAACACTGAAATCAACTCCTGGAACCCAGTGACAGAAAGGAAGGAGTGATGAGCAAAGGGGTCAAGACTGAGCTGGTGAAACCCAGAGAAACAGCTGACCTGAACAAGGGAGAGATCATGGACCCCAGACTGATGGCTGATAGGCCAGCAAGGGACTGATGCAGACCCCCTGAATGTGGGTGTCAGTGAGGAGACTCAGGCAATCTATGGGTTTTTTGGGGTAGTAGATCAGTATTTATTCCTGGCACAAAAATGGACTTTGGGTACCCATCCCACAAAGAGGAATGCTCTCTCAATCTGGACACTTTGGGGAGGGCCTGGGCCCTCCCAGGAACAAAACGACAGACTCTAGAGATATCCCATGGAGGGCCTTACCCTCCCTAGGGAATGGAATGGGGATTGGATAGGAGGCTGAGGGAGCTGGTGGGGGGAGTGAGTGTGTAGGGGAGGGAGAGGGAGCTGGGACTGACATGGGAAGCAAGCTTGTTTCTAATTTAAATCTATAATAAAAAGTGTAATTAAGAAAACCAGAAACTGACAGAGGATGTATCAGTTATTAAACTGATAAGAACAGGCAATACATTAGACCTTAGACAAAAGGAGAGAGATCACCCCTGAGAGCCATGACCCAGAGGCAGGATAACCCAGAGACCTAAGAAAGAACTAAAGAGAGCTGACAAAAAAGTCAATGTAATATTCTGCTATATGCATCTGTACTTGTAGATTGGTGCCTAACCCAGCTGTCATCCAAGAGGCCTCACTCAGCAACTGAAGGAAACAGATGCAGAAACCTACAGCCGAACATCAGGCGGAGTTAGGAGAATCCTGTGGATGGGGAGGAAGACTTGTAGGAATAAAATGGGTAAAGGACTCCATAAGAAAACCCACAAAACCATCTACTAACCTGGGCTCACAAGGCCTCAACAGAGACTTAACCAACAACCAGGGACCCTGTATGATCTGACCTAGGGCCTATGCATGTATGTTTCAGTTATGTAACCTCCTGTTCTTGTGGAAATACTTACTAACAGTGGGAGCAGGTGTGATCTCTGACTCTGTTGCCTGCTCTGGGACCCTTTCCGCCTACCAGATTGCCTTGTCTGCCCTTAACAGGAGAAGAGGTGAGTAGTCTGGCTGCAACTTGATATGCCATGGCTGGTTGATATCCATGGGACGCCTGCCCTCTTCTGAAGAGAAACTAAGGAGCAGGCATGGGCCAGGGGGTGCAGGAGGGGCTGAGAGGAGGGAGGGGAGAATGCGGCCGGGATGTGGAAACAACAAAATTGTAAAAAGCAGCAAAAAAAAAATCGATGAATAAACAAGACTACGCAAACATTTCTACAGTGTAGGAAAAAGAAGTAAGTGGAAAATGGAGGAGAGGGAATAAGCCTGGTGGAGAGGGGAGGTTGGTGGAGGGTGGGGGAGCTGGGAGGAATGGAAGGAGAGCAACTGTGGTCAGGAGTTATTGTATAAGACACGAATCTATTTTCAATCAAAGAAGAAGAAGACAAAGAAAACCAATGCTCCGCGGTGCCGCTGAAGGTCAGGGGGACATCTAGGGATTGCAACCACCCTGGAAGTACACCACTCCCATTCATCGTCTTTGCCCCTCCCTACCCTGCTGTATCTTCGACTCATGAATATTCCTCATAACAACCGCCATTTGTTGTGTTTTTCAGTCCCACAGCAGAGCAACAGCCCCTTGAGGATGGAGTTTCCATCTTGCTCACAGCTGTGTGTCCAGCACTCGGAACAACACTTGGTGATCAACAGACATTTAAAGCAGATTTATCGCACAAAAGAAGGAAGGCCATTGTAGTCAGGGGAAAAAAGATGTCAGCAGGAAAAGTCCAGGCTCTAAAGAGCTGAATTTATTACCTCTGTCCCCCCACCTCAGCACAAGCTCCTGGTGCTCCTCGGGCCCAGGAAACCTGGGGATTTACTAAATGCTAAGGTGACATCCCAGGCCCTGGACACGGTGGACAACTGTTGTCTTCTGGAAGCAGAACAGCTCAAGCATTTGCAAGAAGACTGCAAGAGAGCATCTTGAACAAGTGTGAAAGAAAAGCTGAGAACTGGTTAGTTAGATCATTTTCCCCTTTGAAGGGCCTTGTCTATGTGGTTTTTCTGTTGCTTTAAGTATCGATTGACAGAGAGAACAGCTACATTCACTAGTCTGTTGAAATGCCTCTGAGTCAGCCACATGTGTGAAACCTCCACCCTTCAAAGGTAAGACCTCACTCCCACAGGTTCTATGGGTATGCAAAGCAGGAAGGCACACATTCTGAGCCTCTGTGGCCAGCCTAGAAAGAGTGATGTGGTGGACAGTTTCCTGCCTTGCACACACACTCAGACTGGGGATCTCTGGATGAATGTTAAAACACTGCTAATAGCTATTAAAATTTAGTGCTGATGTGAAGCTTTTAAACTTTTCACTGTAAGCATCCTTTATGCTTATATTCTAGTAACTAGGCAAACGTTGGAGGACAGGGCACTTTGACCTCTGTTATCTTGTAGTTTTTGACTGTGAGCCTAGCCTTTAACGGCTGAGCCATCTCTCCAGCCCAGACTTCTGTTACCTAATGGACGTTCCCGTTCTACACTGACTGCATTGAGGAAAAGGACATCAGTGAGACAGCCAGGTGTACCACCCTGTTTTCAATACTCCCCGCATACCTTGAGAAAATTTCACAGTGACCACAGCCAATTGATCATTCTGTATTGCTAACGGTCCAGTCTTAGTAAGGGCCATTTCAAAGCAGATTTTTCTACTGTCACGAGTCTTGGTGAACCCTATGAAGTGCAACCACTTCTACCCAGGCCTTCAAAGATGTCATTTCTCAGCTGGCCCTGTAGAGGGATTGTTGTGACTAGGCACAAGAGACAAAGTTGTGGTTGGTACAGACGCAAATCTCCACTGACATGCAAGATAAGCTGTGGTTATTACAAATACACGTTCTCAGACCCATGGTAAGTTTAGAGATACTCCTCACTCACAAGCTTCTGGGCTCCAGAGCCCTTAGGCTGGCCCACTTCCCTGACTCTGTCATCCACAGCACATGTGGCTTGTCCTGCAGGCTTAAGCCCGCTCTATACTCCACAGCTGCTGCTGTCCTTGGCAGCCATCCCATGGAACTGGCATCTCCAAAATCTGGGAGTCTCTACTGCACCTGGACCACATATTCACCAATAGTCTCTGCTGGGTTCTCTTCAGGGACTCTGGCCCTATTTCTCTCCATAACTCCTTCAGTGCTGGGGCTTCTGCTACAACTGAGACTTCATCTTCACCTTATCCTTCGCCGACCTTCTCTTCTGAAGCCCCAGGGCCCTACCACACAGGCCCAAGTGTCAGCTACTCTCCATGGCTGCTTCTTACCAGCAGCACATGCTATTAGCATGAGAGGTAGCCTCAGCCCACTCTGGACCACAAGTCTGTGAGCTGACCCTGAGGAAATACCCCCAAACTGATGATCCTCAATGATGCTCATCTTTTCTTAAGCACATCTGGCCCCAGCTCTAGCTAACTAGCATCAATTGACCAAGTGAAATGAATGCTTCCCTGTAGCGACTCTGAATGCTTGTTAATCATAGTTATTTAACGAGCCCTATCTGACCATGACCACAGACTGGCAACTCAAAATATCTAACAGTCCCCCATGAGCCTTTAGGAGACTTTCAAACTTCCCTCTGGAACTACACAAACAGCCCTCCACCATCTGCTATGCTCTTAGTGTCCATCTTCTAAGTTCCCGCAGAACAGCCCACTGAGCTTTGAGCATTAGTTTCCTCTTCCAGCCCAAAGTTCCACAATCTTCCCAAAAAATCACATGGCCAGGTCTGCCACAGGATACCCCAGAAGCTGGTACAAATTTCTGTCTTAGTTGTTGGTCTAAAACACCATGACCAAAAGCAAGCGGGTCAGGAAGTTTATTTCTTCTTACAGTCTTCAGGCCACAGTCCATCGATGTGGAAAGCTGGGACAGAAAATCAAGGCAGGAACTTGGAGTCCGGAACTTGGAGTCAGGAACAGACTACAAGGCCATGGAAGATTGTCATATGCTGGCTTGCCCAGCCTGACTTCTTATACCATCCGGGACCACTTGCTCAGGGGTGGTACCACCCCCCAGTCAGCTCAGCCTACCCACATCAATCGCTGACGAATAGCACTGTCTCCATTGAGACTCTCTCCTTCCAAATATCTCTAACTTGAGCCAAGTGGACATAAACCTAGTCAGCACATTTGTCTGCTTTCTCCCCTTTCTGTAAGTGTACTGCAAATGGCTCCCAACCAGCTGATGGGTATACTGCACCATGCTGTGGGCCACACCAGCATTTGACGTCATTCTTGTAATATTAGTTTTCTCTGAAAGAACAAGATGCAACCATCACTTCACCAGCATTGGAGTCTATTTCTTTGGGATTCCAGCATACACAGAAGACCAGCTGAGACACCCACCCTTGTGGGACTGAGCAATTACTGGATTCTTGGTCTTCCCATTCACAGCCAGCCACTGTTGAACTGTAGCCAGTAAGTCATTTCAAAAATATCAGAGGGAGGGGGTGGTGGAGAGGGGGAGATTCGTCGCGTAGTTCTGTAGGTCTAGACACCCTGACTAATTCACAGGTTGTTGTAACCAAAGACTGTATGTGTGCACTCCCTCTCCATGGCATGGAGATGGGCCCCTCGTGGGCCCACCATCTTCTGCTTCCCTGATGGTCTTACCCAAGCTGTTTAACAATGCTTTCTACACAATCCTTATTCCCCCTTCTACAAGAATGGGTCAGCCACTCCAGGTGTTCACACACATACCTATCGGTCAGGGTCAGGTAGCAGCTTGGACCATTGCCCCAAACAACAGCACCACAATTGCTTTCCCTGGAAAGAGGGAAGGAGCCTCCTCAACCTCCTGCTGAGTGATACTGTGCAGCCCTGTCTTGAGAAAGGCAAAGAACTTCACCCTCTGCAGACACGAAGAAGGCTGGATACTTGGTGCAGGAGATGTTTGCAGCAAGGCTGGTGCTGCAAGCAGAGTCAGTGCTGCCAAGGCTCGTTTTGAGCTGCTTTAGAAGGATGGTCACATCTGTTAGATTGCATCCGTGCCCGGAAAACTAGAACTGCTTTGTCATCATCTTCATCTTTTCCTGGGAAGACACAAATACAGGTCACCCCTGATAGGCACCTGCGACAGACCAAAGAACCATTTCACCAAAGTCTGACTTGAGGGGACCAATGAATTTGTCAGGTTTTCCTACAGGAGTGTGGTGGCCTTCAAACACCTACATTACCACTAAGCCCTCACCTGTAAGGAAGGCAAGAAGTAGATCATTTTGTGGGTAGAAAGAATGGTTTATTGGAGATGAAACTACAAAGTCTGTCTCCCAGGAGTAGAGAGAAGAGCAAAATGTGATGAAAAATCAAGCATATTTTCTATGTCATCAGGATGGTGTATTTGAGCTGTTATAGGCTTCCCAGATTGGGTGGGAGCTGGGTGCCCTTGCCCAAGGTTGTTGACCTTTGGGGGAACATTAAGAGAAGTTTCTTGCAAATAGGAACCTGCCTTAGGAGAAACAGAAACATGCTACTTACCTGACACCAGTTTTTTGGTTGGTTTACCTAATACTCTAATACCAACCTTTTTGTTTCCCTGGCCAAAATTCTTGTGTTTAGGACAACGTCACCGGTACTGACTTTGAACCTAACACCAGCCCAACATGGTTGGTGACCCCATGGAAGCTGCATCACGGAGTCCTGCATTTTAGCTAACCATAGCTACTTCCTGTATGGTCTGTCATCTCCCACGTGCTGCTGGGGCCTGAAGTAATCCCTGGACACCCAGTGCTAGGGTTACAGGTGCACACTGCCTTGCCTGGCTCTTATATGGGTGCTGGGTATTCAAACCCTGGTCCTCATGTCTGCACTGCAAGAGAGTGTTTTACCACAAGCTGCCTCCCCAGTCCACTCTTTCATTTTTTAATCATTTTCCAGCATGTTTTATTTCCAGTAGACACTCACCATCTTGAGCTACAATAACTACACAATGCCGTTTCCAGGCTTTTCCTAGTCTAAGGTCAAGTACTAAGCATCTTTATTCAGAACTCTCCAGTCCCGGGAGCCTGGAAATACTCAAAAGTGCTCAACTGTGTCAGTCAATGAATATTATAACTCATCCTTTGCCAAACTGTCTCCAGGAAAGAATGGAATTTGCCTTATAAACACAGAACTGTTTTTCTACAAGTCATATAGGGTGGAAGTAAATATTTTCCTTTTTAATTGAAAGTATTGATTTTTTCCCTACATGACATATTCTGATTATGGTTTCCCCTCTCCTAACTTCCCTACCCACCCAAAGTCACACCTTTTCTTTTCCCTCTCATTAGAATACAAACAGGTACCTACAATAATTATATTAATAAAACAACATAAAAACAAACAAACCAGGATAGAACAAAACAAACAGGAAAAAAGCCAAAGAAAAGACACAAAAAACACACACACATGCTGAGACATATGCATTCACACACAGAGAGAAAACCCCACAGAAACAAAATCAGGAACCACAATACATAAGCAAAAGATCTGTTAGGCTTCAAAAAATTGCCCAGACAAAGCATTGTTAGACAAAAAAAAAATACCTTCAAAAATAGCATTGAGTTCATTTTGTGTTGTCCATCTACTGCTGGGCATGGAGCCTGCCTTTTAATTTGCTTTGTATACCCAGGGAGACTCCATTGGTGAGAACTCAGTTTTCCTTTGGGAGTAGTTATCAACTGGAGATAGCTTCTGAGTTAGGGATGAAGGCACTGTCTAACTTCCCTTCTCAGTGATGGGACTCAATATGGCTTAGACCTGTGCATGCTGCTACCGTCTGTGAGTTCATATGTGTGCCAATCTGTTGTGTCTAGAAGGCCTTGTTTCCTTGGTGTGTTAACATGAAAACTAACGAACACCACAGGGCTCTAAGGCTCTGTGCCTTGAGCTTGAAACAATCCTAAAACAGATTTTCCCACATTGGGACCACGTCTCTTTTTTAATGTTGACAATGGTCCCAAACTGTGCCTGGGAGATGAGAATTTTTCTGTCCTTCTTGTGTTTGTCATCATTTCCTTTTGCTATTCTTCCTTTTCCCCTTTCCCTCATGTTCCCCTCACTACCACTACTACAACACATGGAAATCAAGAGATATACCAATGACACTGGCATTTATTTGTTTGTTACTTATTATATAAGAATTACACTGTTATTACTACATTATTATTATTTGTTACCATACCTCAAGACTCTGTTACACTCATAACAGAAACTCACCTTAGTGTTTAGAGTGAGTCTGTAGGTTTTCACTAATTATTATATACTCATATTTGTATTCTTTGCTCTTTTGATCTCTTGAGAAGATGCTGCTCCCACTCTGCTGAGAACTGCGTGTGGCCCTCCAACGTGGGACCTCAGCTCCAGCCTCCCAGTTAAAGGGCTGAGGGAGGGAATCTGCAGGGTCTTTGCAACCTCTGGTGGTTGCCACAGGGGGTTTTAAGCTACACTTGGAGGCTAAATGAAGATTAGAATTTTTCTGTAACATCTTGGCGTGAAAAAAAAGACAAAGACTTGTGCCCTCTCCTTTGTCTTCCAGGGTGCTTAAAGAATAATCTTCAATTAATTGGCACTCCTGCAGGAAATCTTCCAAAAGGACTAGACTGAGCCTCATACCAGCCAGAGGACAACTTGCTTCAGTTTCACACAGTTCTGGTAACTTGTCAGACAACCTTGCAGGAAAAACCAGGACCATAACAATGAGGAATCAGCAGTGGGCAGGACTTCACCTTGACCAGGTCTGCAAGCTATGCATAGCTCTTGCCTTCTATTTAATCCGGAACCTCATGCCAAGACCCTGAAGATGAAGTTGGGGGGTCACTTTTTACTTATTCCTCTTCCATAGGTGGTCACAGAGAATAAATTGCCTTTTTCCCTAACTCTCCCTATACATTTGTCTTTTTAATTGGCCTACTGGGGTCAGATGGAAGAGCCTTGCTTGTTAAGGCTGCCAGGGTCCAAGCTCTGACCTTAAGAACAGTAGCGACATTTCTACTCAAGGGTCTTTCGTTTCTTATGAAACCCATTGAGAACTGGAAATGAGGAATAACCCTGAGATCTTTTCTCTCACAGGTCTTGCCTTGCAAACCAGATTTTGCTCCATGTGAGCCTTGAGACATCTGTGTAGGAACGCAGATGCAATGATCCAAAGAGGATTTGGGGACTGCAAGTGAATGGGACTGACTGGCTTCCCCAGCCCACGGAAGCGCTTCATGGAGGGGAGACGAAAGCATAGTGAGAAAGAACAACCTTTGACACCTCTTCCAGTCAAGGTTCAGGGGAGGAAAGCATAGAGCACTAAACTTACCAGGGAGCAAGTTAGGGGAAGGTATGTTTTTGTTGTACCAGATCCTGAGGCCAGAAAGGGGAAGTACAGAGTCACTTCCATTCAAGCAAGAGCCTAGGGTTTTGATCCCATGCCTGCTTCCTGCATCTTGGTTCCTTCCCTGTGTGGGAGTATTATAAAGAGGAGAGACAGAGAGGGTGGTTTTGTAACAGGTTAACTGCATAGAGTTACAGAATCTCAAAACCAGGCTTTCTGCAGATGCTCCCAGAACCAGGTACCCTACCTTCATAAGCTGGAGAAGGGCTGGGGCAATCCTGTGTCTCAGTCATCCTGCAGAGATGCAGGACAGGCCTGGATGGGACAGACCTCTGAAGAGCTAAGCAGCCTTCCATGAAGACAAAGGAAATTATGACATCAACCTCTGGCATCCCACAGGCCAGCCATTCCCAATGCTTGGTTAATAACTGTCAACAGATGTGTCTAATTTTCATCACACCTGACCTGAAATCCACACATCCCTTAGAGTTGTCAAGGCTACAGATAGACAGCTCAAACTCTGTTCATAGCTTTTTTTTTCATGCCAAATCCTCTGTAAAATACCAGGGTTCGTGCAGCTCGGGATGAAAAGGCTGTCTATGCCAGCAGCAAAGAAAGGTGCTTTCTGCTTTATTAGGCAGGCACAGGGAGGGGCTCCACCGAGGAGCAGGTGACCATGGATGCCTCCATGGCAACCCAGTGTGCAGTCACCTTCAGGGTTAGCTCTTTCACTTCATGTGAGAATTGAGGAACGTGTCAGCTGGCGCCCCTACTCCTGAAAGAGCAGGCTAAGCTTAATTGCTGCTCATCTACGATGGCAGCCCACCCACTGAACATGGCCCTGGCCGCCTGATGAAGTGCATGAGTTAGTGGAGATGATTTCCATGGTGTCAACTGAGCATAAAATCTACTTGGTAGAGAACCAAGAAAAATTACATTTATTTGGGGCTAATTAGGGCTGCAATCTGGGCAAGCCACAGATTCAAGAGAAACTGAAAAACGTTCTCTCAAGGTCTTAAAAACAGCAATATTTGTAGTTTTAAGCTTCAAGGGGTTGGAGATCACATCGCTTCTTAGCAACCATGATTTGTTGGGGCAAAGGTCAAGCTACACTGTAAGGAAGGTACTGGATGTTGGTCCCAATCACAGTATGGGCGCGGGGCAGGGGTGTAGGGCAGGGGTATGGGCTGTCAGCAGGTGTTAACAGTGAGTGCTTCAAGGAACCAAAGACCAGTCCAGTGCCATGGCCAACTCATGGGGGGGGTCACATTTTCAGGCAAGTTTAGCAGCAGACTTGTCCAAAGTGTAGCCTTCTGACTCCATCATATCTGCCCCAAAACAATGCTATTCAACACTGTTCCATCTTGGTTTTCTTCCCTGGTGGCAGCCATTGTCTTCTGAAAGTTTTTTTTTTCTATTCTCTTCTTTTTTTTTAAATTTATCTGTCTTTTGTTTGGTTGCTTTTGAGTTTCACTTCAATAGATGTTTCGTTTTGTTAGAATTATGCTTTTCATATGATTTGTATACTTCTGACAGATTTATATAAAATCTTATGGACTATGTAATTTTTAAGAAAGAATACACAAACTGATTATGCTCTTCTTAAATATTAAAGTATAAGTAAAACAATATTGTGTTTTATTTTTTAAAGGCATTTTTGCTTCCCCTTGTCTTTCCTGCGGCTGAAAGTAGGTTTAAGTGAGCATGAGGTTCTACTGTGGTGGCCTTCCAGGGCAGAGAGGAAGAGATGTTACTGCTAGTTTGCATTGCTTGTAATATAAATGTCCCTGCTTTTAATAAAACAGTTGGGCTGTTTAAAATGGCATTTTTATTTTAAATATATACTGTTATAACTAATAAAATGAGAAAATATACCAATTGACATTATTTCTTGTCTTACCAAATCTTATGAAAAATTACTTTGTAGAAATAAACCATTCTAACACACAGTATCTATTTTCCATATAAACAGTAATTATCACACTTTTTAAATAGAAAGATGGACAACAATTCATTACATAAAGATAAAAAACTTCCATGCAAAATATAGAACTCTATACCATTTACCGCTTTAATTGTATTTAATTGGAGCTAACTTATAGTTTCGGATGGCTAGTCCATTATTACCATGGCTGGAAGCATGGCAACATCCAAGCAGACATGCTGAGTTAAAAGCAGCTGAGAGTTCTACATCTGTATCAACAGGCAGCAGGAAGAGAACACCACACTGGGCCTGGCTTGAGCATCTGAGACCTCAAAGTCTGCCCCCAGTGACACCCTTCCCTGGTCAAAACCACACCTCCTCATAGTGTCACTCCCGATGAATCTATGGTGGCCATTTTCTTTTGGACTACCATAAGTACTAACCAAACTCTAGTGCTGTAACTTGGAAAGGTGTCAGATGACCACAGCTGTAGCACAACTTATCGCTCCACCACACAGCCCCAAAAGGAACATTCACACCCACAAAGCTAGAGCCAAACACACCATCTGTATCCATAGACTGTGTCTTTGCTGTCTTTGTATTGTAGTTTTGGAAAGGTCTTTTTCTGCCTCCCTCCATTGCTACAGTTTGATTTGCTGCCTCCTGCTGTCTGGGTAGGAAAAACACAGGGAGTCAAGATATAACCACCATTGGGGTAAGAAGCCCGGAAACTTTTTTCTGGTAAGAGAAATACTTAGATTGGCAGTTATGGGGTAAATACTTAAGTCAGAGATAGCCAGTAAGAGATAAGCAAGGCCAACAGCTTCATAATTAATATAGCATCTTGTGTGTTATTTGGGGACTACAATGCGGCAGAGCCCAGGCGACTGGTGGGGAAAAAAAACCAAAGTGGCTGGCAAGGAAAATCCTTCTCTCTACACTGCTGGTAAGGCTTCACAGGGCCCATGGATGATACCACCCCCTCCAGCAGTGTCTGACACCTACACCTCACCGGGGTTAATCCAGAGTGTGAACCAACTTGCAGGAATTAACTCAGTACCGTCTCCCGGGCTATCTGTAAAATCAGGGGTTTCCTGTCATAGTTGATCCAAATACAATGGTTCACTGACCCCTTCTACAGCTTTTCCAAGAGCTGGTCATATATAAATGGCCAACAGCCTCTGCAAGAAGGGCAAAAGGCCTACCGCTGTTGCTACCATCAAGCACCTTGTTGTGGAGAAACGTGGCAATGAATGCCATAGCTGTGGCAGTGAACTTGCCCCTCGTGGCAGTGACCAAACATGAATTTGAGGAGTAGGGCAGTTGGTGGGCTCTCTCATAGGGCAGACAATTCAGAGGAAAAGAAAGTGTGAGGGGCCAATCACTTCAGGATCCTTCTTTCTCTCCTTTCTTGCTCCGTCTTTCTCTAGAGTTAAAAACTGACTTTTTAACTAAGGATGCAGCCATGGCCTCCAGGTTACATCTCTGAAGTCTTCCCAGACAATGCTTCCTCTATCTCAGTAATCCCTAATGATCTTAAAAACTGTGTTCCCAGCTATGAGGGGCCAGGTACCACACTCTGGATATGCTTTGCAAAATATTCATGAACTCACAAGATACCGTGGTCCTTTCTTTTATGTTGCCTTATCGCAGTAATTTAAGAATACAGCAAGAATTATAAATTGAAATGGTAAGCAGAGCAAGAAAATGAACACTTAGAAGCATTGGGAAAGCCTCTGCCCCTAGCGAACATCATGGAGATTTCTGAGAGGATCAGGTCATTGTGTTCTCTTCTGTCTAAGCTTTTCTGGTGCAAATCACCCCTGCACTCCTGATCAGAGTTAGCCCCAGGCCTGGGAGATGCGAATCTCAAACTCTCCCGATGCTTGGGAAAAATGTGTCTGCTGCTTTGTTTTCTCAGGGTAAGCCAAGTGAAACACGCTCTTTGATGGAAAAGAGGCTAAAATGGGATTATTCAAAGTCTGAATTGTTTTAAAATTTTCCATACATGTGTATTATATTTACATCATTTCTCCATCCCCACTTCTCCCTCTGACTCCTATAGCTCGCCCACCACCACACTCCTTCATAAATGTATGGGATTTTTCTTTAATTATTATTGTTACACTCATACACATATAAATACAACCCTATAAGTCCACTTAGTGTTACTACTATACATGTGTCTTTAAGGCTGATCACTTAGTAACCAATTAGGAGGCTTAATCCTGAGGAAGACTGATTCTCCCTGGAGTTCTTCCTCCAGGGGGAGGGGCTGTATGAACGTTACCTGGTGCGGTCATTGCTAAGGTCTTCTTTAGGTATTCATACTGTTAAGATTCCGTAGGTGTTGCTTCCCAGCCGTATACACAAGGCACAGTCTCACAGCAGACACTCTGTTCTAGAGAACGGGGACTACTACAAGAGCCTATTTTGCTGGTTCATTTGTTTTCCCAACTCTTTGTCTTTTGAGTTCCTTGTCTGTTTTGGATAATAATCTGCTTTATCGTGTATAGGTAGGAAAGATTCTCTCCCAAACTGTGGGCTGCCCCTTCCCTCAATTGACTGTTTGCTGTGCTGCATAGGAGTTTTGGAAGATAGGAGAGCTGAGAGAGATGAGGACCACAGAGGCCTGGCTTGTGAAGTTTTAGATGGGAGTGAGGGTCATTGCAGCCATTACGTGATATTTTGAATTAAACATTAGTGGTTCTGGTCAGCCAGGGCTGTAAAATCAGCTTTGATTAATGAGAGATCAGAATCCCTGAATTGAACTCTTCTATAAAGTGCTTTCTCAGGGTCAGTACACAGAAGTTCTGGCCCAGTGAGAGCCAGGACTGCATCTTGAACTGGCCCACCAGTTATTGTAATGGATAAAAGCATCCCACATGGTACAGGCTTTGAAGGCCACGAAGGGTGCGTGGAAAGCAGCTGAGGTTTGCTGCCATGCAAAGAGTCCTTGAAGAGAGGCCCAGGGGGTGAAGATGCAGCCTGTGGAGACACTCGCATGCTGTGAATGCCACTACCGTGGGACAAACACCAAAGGCAGTGACGGGTGTTTTGGGAAGCCTGCCTTAGCATAGGATATAAGATTGTGTACTACAGATGGCAGAGTCATAGACATGGAGATGCCAAACCCTTTGGATCCCAGAAGATAGTGAGATCCAGATATTGGAAACTGGGTTATTTGTCGTGGCTGGTGTTTGGTTTTGCTCTGCTTTGATTATAACTGTGCCCTGGTAGGAATAAGAAGTCATGTAACATTTTAAAATGCTTACTGTATAAGACCCCACAGTTGAGAGACTCTGGACTTTTAAAGAGATGGTATATATTTAAAAGAGACTGAACTTTTTAAAGTGCTTGAATTTTGTAAAGACTTTTGGAGTTATAATTTATTTTCTGTTGTGATATTAATATTAATATGAGATATTGGGAATAAACAAGAAGGAAAGGGTTATGATTTAATACTGTTGTATGTCTATGCCAAGTTGTTTACCAAGGGGTAAATTGTACTGGTTAGATTTTGACAACTTGACAGAAGGTAGGGTCATCTGGGAAGAGGGAACCTCATTGAGAAAATGTCCCCCTATTAGATTAGCCTGTAGGCAAGCCTATGGAAGATTAACTTGCTTAATAACTCATGTGAGAGTCCCAGGCCAACGTGGACAGTGTTGTTCTGGGTTGAATAAAAAAGCAGGTTGAGCAAGCCAGTAAGCAGTATTCTTCTTCCATGGCTTCGGCTTCAACTCCTGCCTCCAAGTTCATGCCTGTCTTGTTCCTTGTTTCTGTGTTCACTTTCCTTCATGATGGACTATGAACTGAAATGAACCCTTGGTCATAGTGTTGATCACAGCAATCAGAAGAAGGCTAGGACAGTGGCTCACAATGTCATCTGCTTTAAAGAGGCTTCCATGGGCTTTGAGGACAAAGTATGTTCTTGGGTTCAGCGTGGAATAGTCTTTAGGTATCTGTCATGCCTGTTTGATCTACAATGCTGTTTAGTTCTGAGGTTTTTCTATTTGCTTTTTGCCCAGGTGCCTTGTCCATTGGTGAAAGTACGTTGTTGAAATCACCTGCTGTTTATTGAGTCAGAGTTTATGCGTGTCTTTAACTGAGTAGGGTGTGCCTGTCTTTAATGTGTACATACTTAGGATTAGAATGTATTCTTGGTTAATTGTTCCATTTTTTTAGAATTCTATGTCCTTATTTATCTCTTCTGATTATTTTTGCTTTGAAGTTTATTTTGACAGACATTATGACAGCAGCATCCACCTGCTTCCTGACCCTGTTTGCTCGGATGCGGATGCTTTTGGTCATCCTTCCTCTTGAAGATGGTGCTTCTTTACAGCTGAGTTTCTTGCAGATAGCAGAAAGATGGGTTTTGT
>NW_024432357.1:0-649 GCF_017639785.1 Mesocricetus auratus
AGCAAGAACTTTGAGTATTTAAAGAAAGAAATTAAAAAGATACCAGAAATGGAAAGACCTCCCATGGTCATCCTGAAACTGAGAAAGTTTCTGTAAGGCAAAGGTCACAGTCAGCCTGACAAACCGATCCCACAGAATGGGAAAAGATCTTCACCAACTCCACATCTGACAGAGGGCTGATTTACAATTTATACAATTAACACAAGAAGCTAGCCACCAAACACCAAACAATCCAATTAAAAAGAGGTGTATACAACTAAATAGAAAATTCTCAATAGAAAAATCTAAAATGGTTAAAAGCAACTTAAGAAAGTGCTTCACATCCTTAGCCATCTGGGTTATGCAACACAAAACAACTGAGATACCATCTTACAGTGACCACAGTGACTAAAATAAAAAATATTAAAGACAGTCTATGTTGAAGAGGATGAGGTGAAAGACAAACACTATTCCATTGTTGGTGGGAGTATGAACATATACGGCCACTTTGGAAATCAGTATATTGGTTTCTCAGGAAAATGGGAATCACACTATCTCAAGGTACAGCAATTCAGAAGCCGGGAGATGGTGGCACACGCCTTTAATCCCAGGACTCGGGAGGCAGAGGCAGGTGGATCTCTGTGAGTTTGAAGCCAGGCTGGACCGACAG
>NW_024432358.1:0-6491 GCF_017639785.1 Mesocricetus auratus
AAAGCTGGACAAACAGACAGGCACTACCAATACAAGCATTACCAACAGAATAGAAGAGATAGAAGAGAGAATCTCAAGTGTTGAAGATACGCTAGGAGAAATGGATTTATCAACCAAAGAAAACCTTAAATCCAACAAATCCTTAACACAAAACATCCAGGAAATATGGGACACCATGAAAAGACCAAACCTAAGAATAATAGGTATAGAAGAAGGAGAAGAAATCCAACTCAAAGGGGCAGAAGGCATATTCAACAAAATCATAGAAGAAAACTTTCCAAACCTTAAGAAAGACATGCCAATGAAGGTACAAGAAGCCTACAGAACACCAAATAGAGTGGACCACAAAAAAATCCCCTCGCCACATAATAATCAAGACCCCAAACATACAGAATAAAGAAAGAATATTAAGAGCAGCTAAGGAAAAAGGTGAAGTAACATATAAAGGCAGACCTATCAGAATTACACCTGATTTCTCCATGGAAACGCTGAAAGCCAGAAGGTCCTGGATAGATATTCTACCTACACTAAGAGACCACGGATGCCAGCCCAGACTACTATACCCGGCAAAGCTCTCAATCACTATAGACGGAGAAAACAAGATATTCCATGACAAAACTAGATTCAAGCAATATGTGTCCACTAACCCAGCCCTACAGAAAATTTTGGAAGGAAAACTCCAACCCAAGGAAGCTAACTACAACCAGAAAAACATAAGCATTAGAGAATCTCTCTCTACCAACAGCCAAAAGAACAAAGGGGTGAAATTCCACACATAATTCCACCAACAACAACCATCGCAAATCGAAGAAGGATGAGCAATCATTGCTCATTAATATCCCTCAATATTAATGGCCTTAACTCACCCATAAAAAGACACAGACTAGCAGATTGGATTCGAAGACAGAACCCTTCCTTCTGCTGCATACAGGAAACACACCTCACCCTTAAAGACAGATATTACCTGAGAATTAAAGGTTGGGAAAAATTTTTCAATCGAATGGACCCAAGAAACAAGCCGGGGTAGCAATCCTAATATCTAACAAACTAGACTTTAAAATAAAATCAATCAAAAGAGATGATGGAGGTCATTACATACTCATCACAGGTGAAACCCACCAAGATGAAGTGTCTATTCTGAACATCTATGCCCCAAATACAAAGGCATCCACATTCGTTAAAAAAACATTATTAGAACTTAAATCTCATCTAAAGCCCCACACAGTCATAGTGGGAGATTTCAACACACCACTCTCACCACTAGACAGGAATACCAAACAGAAACTCAACAAAGAAGCAAAAGGGCTAATAGAAGTAAGGACCCAACTGGGATTAACAGATATCTATAGAACATTTCATCCACATGAAAAAGAATATACCTTCTTCTCACCACCACATGGAACCTTCTCAAAAATCGACCACATACTTGGCAACATATCAAACCTCAGCAGCTACAAAAAAATTGGAATAACTCCATGCATCTTATCAGACCACCATGCTTTAAAATTAGAATTCAACAACAACACAAATTGCAGAAAACCTACAAATTCATGGAAATTGAATAATGCTCAACTGCACCATCCCTGGGTCAAAGAGGAAATAAAAAAGAAATTAAAGACTTCCTCGAATTCAATGAGAATGAAGACACAACATACCCAAACCTATGGGACACTTTGAAAGCAGTGCTACGGGGGAAGTTCATAGCGCTAAATGCTCACATGAAGAAAAAGGAGAACAGTTATACCAGAGAATTAACATCACAGCTGAAAGCTCTAGAACACAAAGAAGCACACTCACCCAGGAGGAGTAGATGCCAGGAAATAATCAAATTGAGGGCTGAAATCAATAAAGTAGAAACCAGGAAAACAATACAAAGAATCAACGCAACGAACAGTTGGTTCTTTGAGAAAATCAACAAGATAGACAAACCTTTGTCCAAACTTACCAAACAGCAGAGAGTGAACACGCAAATTAACAAAATTAGAAATGAAAAGGGGGACATAACAACAGACTCTGAGGAAATTCAGAGAACAACAGGTCATACTTTGAAAACCTGTACTTCACAAAATTCGAAAATTTAAAAGAATTGGACGATTTCCTGCATAGCTATCAATTGCCAAAATTAAATCAAGAACAGATAAGCAATTTGAATAGACCTATAAACCCTATGGAAATAGAAGCTGTCATCAAAAGTCTCCCAACCAAAAAAAGCCCAGGTCCAGATGGCCTCAGTGCAGAATTCTACCAGAAATTCAAAGAACAGCTTATACCAATTCTTCTCAAAGTGTTCCACACAATAGAAGCAGAAGGGTCTTTGCCAAACTCTTTCTATGAGGCTTCAATAACCTTGATCACCAAGCCACACAAAGATACAACTAAGAAAGAGAACTTCAGACCAATATCCCTCATGAACATTGATGCAAAAATACTCAATAAAATACTGGCAAATCGGATCCAAGAACACATCAAAACAATCATTCACCACGATCAAGTAGGTTTCATCCCAGGAATGCAGGGATGGTTCAACATACGAAAATCCATCAACGTAATCCACCATATAAACAAGCTGAAAAACAAAAATCACATGATCATCTCACTAGATGCTGAAAAAGCCTTTGACAAAATCCAACACCCCTTCATGATAAAGGTCTTGGAGAGATCTGGGATAACAGGGTCATACTTAAACATAATAAAAGCTATATACAGTAAACCAACAGCCAACATCAAACTAAATGGACAGAAACTTAACGCAATTCCTCTAAAATCAGGAACAAAACAAGGCTGTCCACTCTCTCCATACCTTTTCAACATGGTACTTGAAGTTCTAGCTATTGCCATACGACAACAAAGGGGGATCAAGGGGATACAAATTGGGAAGGAAGAGGTCAAATTTTCACTGTTTGCAGACGATATGATAGTTTACATCAGTGACCCAAAGAACTCTACCAGGGAACTGTTACAACTGATTAACACCTTCAGCAAAGTGGCAGGCTACAATATCAACTCAAGAAAATCAGTAGCCCTACTATATACAGATGATAAAAGGGCTGAAAGAGAAATCAGAGAAACATCACTCTTTACAATTGCCACAAACAACATAAAATATCTTGGGGTAACGCTAACCAAACAAGTGAAAGACCTGTATCGTAAGAACTTTGAATCTTTAAAGAAATAAATTAAAGAAGCCCTCAGAAAATGGAAAGATCTCCCATGCTCTTGGATAGGTAGGATCAATGTAGTAAAAATGGCAATCCTGCCAAAAGCAATCTACAGATTCAATGCAATCCCCATTAAAATCCCAGCACAGTTCTTCACAGACCTTGAAAGAACAATAATCAATTTTGTATGGAAAAACAAAAGACCCAGGATAGCCAAAACAACCCTGTTCAACAAGGCAACGTCCGGAGGCATCACCATCCCTGACCTCAAGCTCTATTATAGAGCTATACTCCTGAAAACAGCTTGGTATTGGCACAAAAATAGACAGGTAGACCAATGGAATCCAATTGAAAACCCGGGTATTAAGCCACACACGTACGAACATCTGATCTTTGACAAAGAAGCTAAAAATATACAATGGAATAAAGAAAGCATCTTCAACAAATGGTGCTGGCATAACTGGAGACTGGCATGTAGAAGAATGCCATGTCTATTGCCATGCACAAAACTTAGGTCCAAATGGATCAAAGACCTCAACATAAATCCAGCCACACTGAACCTCTTAGAAGAGAAAGTGGGTGGTACCCTTGAACGAATTGGTACAGGAGACAGCTTCCTGAACATAACACCAGTAGCACAGGCAGTAAGATCAACAATTAATAAATGGGACCTACTGAAACTGAGAAGCTTCTGTAAGGCAAAGGACACAGTCAGCAAGACAAAAAGGCAGCCCACAGAATGGGAAAAAATATTCACTAATCCCACATCGGACAGAGGGTTGATCTCCAAAATTTACAAAGAACTGAAGAAGCAAGTCTCCAAAACAGCAAAGGACCCTATTAAAAAGTGGGCTGCAGAACTAAATAGAGAGTTTTCAATAGAGGAGTCTAAAATGGCTGATAGGCACTTGAGAAAGTGCTCAACATCCTTAGCCATCCGGGAAATGCAAATCAAAGCAACTCTGAGATACCATCTCACTCCTGTCAGAATGGCTAAAATCAAAAACACCAATGACAATTTATGCTGGAGAGGATGTGGTGAAAGGGGGACACTCCTCCATTGCTGGTGGGAGTGCCAACTGGTTCAGCCACTTTGGAAAGCAGTATGGAGATTCCTCAGAAAAATGGGAATAAACCTACCACAAGACCCAGCAACTGCACTCTTAGGCATATATCCAAAAGATGCCCATTCATATAACAAAGATGTCTGTTCCACTATGTTCATAGCAGCTTTATTTGTAATAGCCAGAACTTGGAAGCAACCTAGATGTCCCTCACCCGAAGAGTGGATAGAGAAAATGTGGTACATCTACACAATGGAGTACTATTCAGCAGAAAAAATAATGGAATCATGAGATTCGCAGGCAAATGGATGACACTAGAAGAAACCATCCTGAGTGAGGTAACCCAGTCACAAAAAGAGAAACATGGCATGTACTCTCTCATATATGGATTTTAGACATAGATCTGGGGAGTGCCAGCCTACAATCCTATGGCCAGAGAGTCTGGGAAACAGAAACTACATTTAGTGGCTGGTTAAGTACTGAGCTGAACTCAAGAAAGCCAGTATCAGAGAGGGAGGACTGATGATCAAAGGGATTAAGACTGGGCGGGTTTAACCCCCAGAAACAGCTGAACAGACAAAGGTTAACTCTTGAATCCCAGGCATCAGCCTGGGAATCCAGCATGGGACTGATCAAGACCCCCTGAATCTGGGTGTCAGTGAGGAGGCCTAGGTAATCTATTGAGCCTTGGGCAGCAGATCAGTACCCATACCAAGTATACACACGGACTTTGGACTCCCATAGAACAATGTGAGGTGCACCCTGAACTCTTGGGAAAGGGTCTAGGCCCTGCCCTATATGAAATGACAGACTATGGACACCCCCATGGCAGGCCTCACCCTCCCTGGGGGAATGAGGGGATAACGGGGGGGGGATGCGGGGAGGGCACGGGAGGAGGGGAGGGAAAGGGAGAGGGACCTCGTACTGACTTGTGAAGCAACCTTGTTTCTTATCTAAATTTAAATGGAAAATAAAAAATATTAATAAAAAAAAAGAAATCAGCCTGAATCACTAAACAAGGAGCACATTTAATTATATACAGTTTTAAAGCATAATACAGATGTTCACCAATGTAAATTCTTCCAAGGATGAATTCAATTTTCATAATGTTTTTATATTTATGTTACCATGCCATAAAGTATTTTTAGAAATTCAATATGCTTAAATTATCATATTTAATTTTAGGTATCACATTTTATGGTAGTTCAATAACATCCACCTTCATTTACACAGTTATCATCAAGTGAATGAGGGGAAATGGATGATATAAGTTCAGTTTCATACCAGAGAACATTATTAAATACACTTTGTAATTCCAGAATTCATAAGAGTATAGTTAAAAATACCATTTTTATGTCAGATAGCTTCCATTTTCAAGAGAAATAAAGGTAGATTATTGTGTGTCAACTGAGTTTTCAAGTAAAACTTCACCTCAATAAGTACAACCTCATCAAATTATAGATATAAACAACCATATTTAGATATAATTATCAAAAACACATGAACTCTTTAGACAGATTTAATGTCGAGAGATGAATTTTGATATCCTCTTCAGTAACTTAAAACATATGTTTTAAGCAAATGTAACAAAAATTATTTTTGAGTGCTTACAATAGTTAGCAAATGCCATTTTCCTAGTACACACATTATGTAATATATCCAACTGCATTGTACATTTTTAACATATCTAGAAAAGCATGATTTAAAATGTTTGCAAAACCATTGTAGTATAAAATTAAAGACCTTGGCACTGGGCCTGGATAGATGGTTTTGCAGAAGACATGGTTCAGTTAACATCAACAAGATGGTGGTTCACAAATATCAATTCCAATTTGGGTGCACGTGTTAACATTAAGGCATTATGCTGACCTTCCCTTGGGAACCTAGCAGAATATGTCACCAACCATAACCACTCCGTATGAGCATTTGCTTACTAACTAGCATTTCTGGCATCATGCTAGTGTGACCTCAACTATAGTCCTCAACGATAGCCACTAAGAACACCCCTATGTGCATGCGTTGTCAATATTCAGGCAAATACCTAGCAGAGGCAGGCAGGCTGATCTATGTGAGTTCGATACCAGTCTGGTCTATAAGAGCTAGTTCCAGGACAGCCTCCAGAGCCACAGAGAAACTCTGTCTCAAAAAACCAAGAACTATCTGTTCAGCCCGTCCCTGCCCGCCTTCCCCCACCACCTTTCCAAGGCTTCCAAAGAAGCAAGCAATCCTTTGAACCTCTCCCTTCAAATCTCCCTCCCCTATAAAAAAA
>NW_024432359.1:0-7732 GCF_017639785.1 Mesocricetus auratus
AGTGACAATACAAGAACATATAAAATGTAATGTTGTGTGAGGAGCCGCCCTCGCTATCGCTATTGCCGTTAGAAGATGGCGCTGACATCTGCTGTCAGTTGGAGTTAACCGTTAGAAGATGGCGCTGACATCTGCTGTCAGTTGGAGTTAACCGTTTAAGCTGTGCCTCTCCCGTGGCGTCATCTGGGGTGATGTGCAAACCACCAATCCCGGCTCTACACGTCTCACTCGGAGCTCCTAGGCTTATATAAGGGGCTGGGTTTCTTAGCTTGGGGTCTCCCTCTAAGAAGCTGATCATCTATCTCTCAAGATGCATTAAAGCTTTACTGCAGAAGGATCCGAGTGTTCTGCGTCGTTCTTGCTGGCGAGACGGTAGCGCGGGACATCTGGTGCCGAAACCCGGGAACTCTTCAACATCGCCGGCGCCGCGGGAGACCCCTCGGAAGACGGGGCGGATTCAGAACTGCAGGGACGTAAGTTCAGAGAGGTATGCTTTATCCTGAACACCCCCTTTCTCGACTTTGGCCTTAGTTTGTCATCACCGTGGGACGGGTCAGTGGAGGCTTTGGTGCTAGTCCTGTTTGTCCTTCTCCTTCATCGTGGCTGGTGCTGACAGAACGGTGCTGTCAGTCTGGTGCTGTCAGTCTGGTGCTGTCAGTCTGGTGCTGTCAGTCTGGTGCTGTCAGTCTGGTGCTGTCAGTCTGGTGCTGTCAGTCTGGTAACGGAGTTGAGCGCCGTTTTTTAGATAAGCCGCTAGCGCGATGGGGTTGTCACAGTCAGTGGTTACTGCCCTACAGACTGTGCTAAAACAAAGAGATCTTAAAATTGCACCACGAACACTTCAAAATTTTGTGAAGGAGGTAGATAGAGTGGCACCATGGTATGCTTGTTCCGGGTCCCTCACTGTGGCCTCATGGAACAAGCTAGGTAAAGAACTAGACAGGAAGCATGCAGAAGGAGATCTCCACTTAGGTACCAAAGCCATTTGGAAGCTAGTTAAAAACTGCTTGGAGGATGAGGCCTGTCACCCTGCTATAATAGAAAGTCAGGGAACCTTAGAGGAAGTTCAGGATAGCATGTCAGAAACTGAACGGAGTGAGAGAATGGGAGCTCGCAAAAGGAAAGACATGTCTAAGAAAAAAGGCCCTCCCCAAGAAGTTAAGAAAGGGGGAGAGAAAGAAGGGAGTGATCATTCACCCCCTAACAAATCTAAGAAAAAGAAAAAGCCAGAATCTAGTCTATACCCTACAGTAGAGCTAGAAGCCTTGGAGCTAGATAATTCTGATTCTGACACTCTGTATTCTAGCGAAGAAGGTGGTCTAGAGGAGGAGGTGGCACGGTATGAGGAAGAAAGATATCACCCTGATAGACACCGGCCACTGAAAACAAAAATGAATGTGAGACCACCACCTATAAATCCGGCGGGCTCACGCCCCTCAGCGCCTCCGCAGTATGAGCTTCGGCTGAATACTGGTACTGACTCCTTTTTACCTTTAGAGGAATGGAGAAAAATACAAGTAGCTTTTCCAGTATTCGAGAATGCGGAAGGCGGAAGAGTACATACCCCTGTAGATTACAATCAAATCAAAGAATTGGCCGAATCCGTTCGTAATTATGGGGTCAATGCTAACTTTACCACATTACAGGTGGAAAGGCTTGCTAATTTTGCCATGACTCCCACTGACTGGCAGACGACAGTGAAAGCAGTGCTTCCCAACATGGGACAATACATGGAATGGAAGGCTCTCTGGTATGATGCAGCCCAGGCACAAGCTAGAGTTAATGCCACGGCTGAAGATGAGAATCAGAGGCAGTGGACATTTGAAATGCTGACAGGTCAGGGTCAACATGCCCTTAATCAAACCAACTACATCTGGGGTGTCTATGGTCAGGTGTCGGCCGCCGCTATTAAAGCATGGAAGGCCCTCACAAAAAGGGGAGAGTCCAGTGGACACCTTACAAAGATTGTCCAAGGACCCCAAGAGCCATTTTCAGACTTTGTGGCCAGAATGACAGAGGCCGCCAGTCGCATCTTTGGTGATTCAGAACAAGCTATGCCCCTGATTGAGCAACTTGTCTATGAACAAGCAACCCAGGAATGTCGAGCGGCTATCGCCCCTCGCAAAAGCAAAGGTTTACAAGATTGGCTCAGAGTGTGCAGGGAGCTGGGGGGACCCCTAACCAATGCAGGACTAGCTGCCGCCATTTTACAAACGCACAGGCGTAGAGATTTATCTAGTCGAAAAGCTTGTTTTAATTGTGGGAAAATGGGGCACCTTAAGAAAGATTGTCAATCCCCTGAAAGAACAAGAGAACTGAAGCTTTGCCATCGTTGTGGTAAAGGTTATCATAGGGCTAGTGAATGCAGGTCAGTCCGGGATGTGAAAGGGAGGCTTCTGCCCCCTATTGAAGAACCCAAGGTACCCCAATCAAAAAACGGGTCACGGGGCCCATGGTCCCAGGGCCCTCAGAAATATGGGAACCAATTTCAGAAAAGCAATCAAGAGGAAGTAGAGGCTTCCGAGGAACCCCCGGAATGGACTTGCGTGCCGCCTCCGACTTCTTACTCATGCCCCAAATGAATGTTCAACCGGTCCCAGTCCATTCCCCTGGACCTTTGCCCCCTGCCACCATTGGGCTTATTCTGGGCCGTGGCTCCTTAACTTTACAGGGACTCATTATATATCCTGGAATTGTTGACCCGTATCATAAAGAGGAGATTCAAGTTCTCTGTTCTAGCCCTCGGGGTGTATTTTCTATAAAGCAGGGAGATAGAATTGCACAACTGGTGTTGCTGCCCTCCCTCGGGGATGGAGAAACCTACACTTTACAAAAAAGGGCTATGGGATCTTCTGGAAGTGATTCAGCCTATCTGGCTATACCCCTAAATGAGAGACCTACAATAAAATTGTTAATTAATGGAAAAGAATTTGAAGGGATAATGGATACGGGAGCAGACAAAAGCATTATTTCACTCCATTGGTGGCCGAAGTCTTGGCCCACTGTTGTTTCATCTCATTCTCTACAAGGTCTTGGATACCAGTCCTCTCCTGCCATCAGTGCCTCAGCCTTAACCTGGCGGAATGCTGAGGGCAAACAGGGATGTTTTACCCCCTATGTGTTGCCACTCCCTGTAAATTTATGGGGACGGGATGTGTTACAAGCCATGGGCATGACCCTAACTAATGAATACTCCCCCAGGCATCAGCCATTATGGCAAAGATGGGGTATACAAACGGTAGAGGCTTGGGTAGGCAAGAACAAGGCAGAATAAAACCCATTACGCAACACGGAAATCGGGGTAGAAAAGGACTGGGTTTTATTTAGGGGCCGTTGAGGCTTCACGACCCATACCATGGAAAACAGAGGAGCCGTTATGGGTCTCTCAATGGCCTCTATCCTCTGAAAAATTAGAGGCTGTCACAAGATTAGTGCAAGAACAGGAACGGCTGGGGCATCTAGAGCCTTCTACCTCCCCATGGAATACACCAATTTTTGTTATTAAGAAGAAATCTGGGAAGTGGAGATTACTCCATGACCTGCGGGCCATTAACAATCAGATGCATCTTTTTGGCCCTGTTCAAAGAGGCCTTCCTTTGCTTTCTGCACTTCCTCAAGATTGGAAGCTTATTATTATAGATATTAAGGATTGTTTCTTCTCTATTCCACTTTACCCACGGGATAGACCAAGGTTTGCCTTCACTATCCCTTCTCTTAATCATATGGAACCAGACAAGAGATTTCAGTGGAAGGTACTGCCGCAAGGCATGGCCAATAGCCCAACAATATGTCAGCTGTATGTGCAGGAGGCTTTGGAGCCAATTAGGAAGCAATTTACATCTTTAATCGTTATCCATTATATGGACGATATTCTTATTTGTCACAAAGAGTTAGATGTTTTACAAAAGGCTTTCCCCATGCTGGTGGCTGAATTAAAACAGTGGGGATTAGAGATTGCCTCAGAAAAGGTTCAAATTGCAGATACAGGGCTCTTTTTGGGCTCAATGATTACTCCCAAAAATATAGTTCCTCAGAAAATAGAAATTCGCAAAGACCACTTACAAACATTAAATGATTTTCAGAAACTTCTGGGAGATATAAATTGGTTGAGGCCCTTTTTAAAAATTCCATCTGCTGATCTAAAACCCCTCTTCGATCTCCTGGAGGGTGAGCCTCATATCTCCTCACCCAGAAAATTTACCCCTGCCGCCCACCGAGCCTTACAGATGGTGGAAGAGGCCTTACAGGAAGCACAATTACAACGTATTGAGGAGTCACTACCTTTTAATCTGTGTGTTTTTAAGACAGCTCAATTGCCAACTGCAGTCCTGTGGCAACATGGACCATTACTTTGGATTCATCCAAATGCTTCCCCTGCTAAGATTATTGACTGGTACCCTGATGCTGTTGCACAGCTCGCGCTTCGCGGAATAAAAGCAGCTGTTACACATTTTGGCAGGGATCCTGATTCCTTGATTGTGCCTTATACTGCTGCACAAGTTCAGACCTTGGCAGCCACATCTAGTGATTGGGCAGTTTTAGTTACTTCCTTTTCAGGACAAATTGATAATCATTTTCCAAAGCATCCAATTTTACAGTTTGCCCTAAACCAGGCTATAGTGTTTCCACAAGTGACAGCTAAAGACCCACTCCCAGATGGGACTGTGGTGTACACTGATGGATCAAAAACTGGTATGGGAGCTTATGTGGTCAAGGATAGGGTTATATCTAAACAATATAATGAAACTTCACCTCAAGTTGTAGAATGTCTGATAGTACTGGAGGTTCTTGAGGCTTTTCCAGGACCCCTCAATATTGTATCAGATTCCTCTTATGTGGTTAATGCAGTTAATCTCCTTGAGATAGCTGGAATAATAAGATCCTCCAGCAGAGTTGCTAACATCTTTCAAAAGATACAAGCTGCCTTGTTAAATAGGAGATTTCCTGTTTTCATTACCCATGTCCGAGCACATTCTGGACTCCCAGGTCCCATGTCCTTAGGGAATGACTTAGCGGACAAGGCTACAAAGCTGGTGGCCGCTGCCTTGTCTACCCACACACAAGCAGCAAAAGAATTCCATCAGCGCTTTCATGTGACGGCTGAGACCTTGCGCCGTCGTTTTGCTCTATCCAGGAAAGAGGCTAGGGAAATTGTTACTCAATGCCAGAATTGCTGCGAATTCTTACCTACTCCCTACATGGGAATAAACCCAGGTGGCATTAGACCATTGCAGATGTGGCAGATGGATGTTACTCATATTCCCTCTTTTGGAAGGCTTCAATATGTTCATGTTTCTGTTGACACCTGTTCTGGCGTAATGTTCGCCACGCCCCTAACAGGGGAAAAGGCCTCATATGTGATTCAACATTGCCTTGAGGCCTGGAGTGCTTGGGGAAAACCCAGAATTTTAAAAACAGACAATGGACCAGCATATACCTCTCAAAAATTCCGACAGTTTTGTCGGCAAATGGATATTACCCATCTAACTGGCCTACCTTATAACCCTCAAGGACAGGGCATTGTGGAACGTGCCCATCGTACACTCAAATCATATCTGATTAAACAAAAGGGGAGTATTGAGGATGTTCTACCCTCGGTACCAAGAGTTGCTGTATCCATGGCACTTTTTACCCTTAATTTCTTGAACTCTGATGCCCAAGGCCACACTGCGGCCGATCGCCACAGTTTAGAGCCTGATAGGCCAAAAGAAATGGTAAAATGGAAAGATGTCTTGACTGATCTCTGGAAAGGCCCGGATCCTATTCTTATAAGATCCAGGGGAGCTGTGTGTGTTTTTCCACAGGAGGAAGAAAACCCCCTGTGGATCCCTGAAAGACTCACTCGAAGAGCTCCTTCACAACTCCAGAATAAGAAGGATGGAGGCCAAGTGGGTGATGAAGACTCTCCTATTCGGGATGATGGTTCCTAGTATGCCAGTGATGCAGAATGCCCAGGTGTTCCCTAGATTTTTCACAACTAATAGAGAGTTGGGGTTTGCCTTTTTGCCTTTAGATCCTCAGATACAGAGTTTTCAGGACTTTTGATTGGAAAGGGGCATTAGGCAACAGTCTGAGTGAGGGACAGAGCTATGGATCATCTGATTGGTCCTCCTCCAATGTTAAGTATACCCCTTTTAAGAGAACTAATTATTCAGCTGCCCTTTATTTGGGTTGTGAGTAATGATACCTTAGGTAAGAATCAGAAAGAAATAAATTGCTCTGCTTAGAATAGTTTTTATGCATTATGCTGGGATGCTATTAAGCACCCTTTTGCTTTGGTAATGCGCATGCCTCGATTTGTTCCAGTTCCTGTTGAGACGCCAAGTAATTTGAGTTTGTTTAGGGAAAAGCGAGATTTTTGGGATCTCTGCTATTATTGTGGGCCTGATAGCCACCGCCGCGGTTACTGCTTCGGTTACCGCCTCGGCCCTTGCACTTTCTGCCACTGTGCAGACAACTCAAACCATTAATGAACTATAGGCCACTGTGACCATGGTCCTAGATAAACAGGCCACTGCCAATTCTCAGATACAAGGAGGCCTGATGTTGGTAAACCAACAGATTAATTTGGTTCAGGAACAATTGGATATATTGTGGCAGATGGCCCAATTGGGATGTGAACAAAAGTTGCCTGGCCTTTGTGTCACTTCAGTACAATATGAGAATTTTACAAGAGCAGCTAACCTGTCACAAGCTCTGTCTCAACATTTATTACAGAATTGGACTTTTGAGTTTGAGCAGACACTCCGTGAGTTGAGAATGGCGATCCGGCAAGTGAATTCGACGCATCTGGATCTTTCTCTGATGGAAGGCCTCTCCTCCTGGATTTCATCTGCATTTTCTTATTTTAAGGAATGGGTGGGGGTAGGATCATTTAGCCTAGTTCTCTGCTGTGGAATAGTGTTGATGCTTTGGATGGTGTGTAAGCTCAGAGCCCAAACAAAAGAGACAAAGTGGTGGTGGCACAAGCACTTGCTGCCTTAGAACACGGAGCCTCCCCTGACATTTTGTTAACCATGTTAAAGCAATAGGTCGCTGGCCTCCCAGCTCTTGCACCCCACGAGGCTAGTCTCATTGCACGGGATAGAGTGGGTAGGCTTCAGCAGCCCAAGGAGTTGCAAGGCTAAGCACTGCACAGGAGAGGTCTGCGGTATAACGACTTTCTCCTGGGAGATAAGTCATCTTGCATGAAGGTTCTATGTCATGATCTCCTTCCCCCAGAAAAACGACATCGGACTGGTCAGGGCTCTCTCTGGGGATAAGACCCTGGAGAGGAGCTTTGTACATGTTCCGAATTTGCACATGGGGATTTGACCTCTATCTCCACTCCAAAATTGTGGGTGTCCTATGGCTTCAAAAATAAATGAATAGGGGGAGATGTGAGGAGCCGCCCTCGCTATCGCTATTGCCGTTAGAAGATGGCGCTGACATCTGCTGTCAGTTGGAGTTAACCGTTAGAAGATGGCGCTGACATCTGCTGTCAGTTGGAGTTAACCGTTTAAGCTGTGCCTCTCCCGTGGCGTCATCTGGGGTGATGTGCAAACCACCAATCCCAGCTCTACACGTCTCACTCGGAGCTCCTAGGCTTATATAAGGGGCTGGGTTTCTTAGCTTGGGGTCTCCCTCTAAGAAGCTGATCATCTATCTCTCAAGATGCATTAAAGCTTTACTGCAGAAGGATCCGAGTGTTCTGCGTCGTTCTTGCTGGCGAGACGGTAGCGCGGGACAATGT